>NW_003315025.1:803051-836971 GCF_000150825.1 Verticillium alfalfae VaMs.102
CAGAGCAGCATCCACTCTGTCGCCACAGGCCGCACCTACGTCGACGACGAACCCATCGCCATCTCCGTGTTCCGCCGCCTTGAGGAGCTCTGCACCACGCCCGAGGCCCGTGAGAGCCTGCGAGCCTGGCAGCTGTCGTACGCGCGCAAGATCAAATGCGTCAAACTGCTTCCTCCGGGCGAGACAATGGATGGCTCTGCTCCTCCTCGTTGTGACGGCGTCGTCGCTCGTTTCCTGGCCCGCAGGAGCGTCAGCGAGCACACGGATGGAAAGGCACTCAGCAGCAACTTGAAGAGGCCCGTTGTCAGCAAGAAACCGAACAATGTCTGACAGGATGAGAGGTAACAAATATGGGCTTTGAAAAGCTAAGCACTGTTGACGAAGGGATTGTCTACCTACTGTACTTGTGTTTGGATGTTGTTGGTATTGGTCGGGATTGTTGCTTTGGCTCGGAGGACGTCGCTGCTCATGTTCAGTCGGATCGGGAGCGAGCAGCCACTGGATGTGGAACCTTGGCCTAGGAGAACGGATGGATAGACAACTGTATCAGTAGCACCAAAGGAACAACACAAGAAATGACGCCCAGCTAATGAAGAGTTCGTTCAAAGGTATCTCGTCGCCATGTATCGTGCCAAAACGCCTTCCGGCCCGCAGGCCATGCGAATCCCAACTCCGGCTCGTGAACCCCCGCTGTATTCCCTTGTCTTTCCTGACATTCGTCTACTACACATAAACAAGACGACGCAACTTCAAGCGTCGGGTTATTCTCCCATCCATCGCCGCCGCTCGACCTCGTCCGCGCCCGGGACGACCCCCTTCATCTGATCCATCCTGTCCAGCTGGTCGGTGTTCTACGCCTTCTTCCGCAGCTTGAGATAATCGCGGATCTGCTCATGCTTGCTCGCGAAGAACATGCGCTTCCGATCGTTCCGCCACGCCAGCACGCCAATCTCGTCGGCGAACCGCGCGATATCCCTGTACTCGGCATCGTCGTCAAAGTCGCGGAAGAGGAAGCCAGACGTCGTCTTCATGCGCTCGTTCTCGAGTTGCCAGAGGCGGATCTGGTCGACGACGGTGGGCGGGAGGACGGGCTTGCCGTCGGCGGCGGCCTGCCTGTGCATCTGCTCGTGGGCGTGGGCGGCGAGGTAGGAGATGATCTGGTCGGCTGTGATGCCAAAGTCGATGGCCTGGCGGACGGACTGGCGAGTCAGACGACCCGAGACCATGCCTGGGAACTTGACGGAGAGGTGGCAGAAGAGGGAGAGAACGGCGATCTGCAGCTGCGACGTTGTGTACGCGTAGACTCGGTAATTGGTCTCGACGATGATGCCGTTCGTCTGGTCGCCTGGTCCGCCCTGGGATTGAGACAGGGCGTTCATACCATCGGTCAGGGTGCGCGTCGCCGTCGATACGTTAGTGAGGGCGCGTGCTTGGGGCGTGACAAAGTACTGGAAGGGTTTGTGGGAGGGTATGTAGACTAGGCCAAAGTCCATGAGGCTCGGAAGCATGTCTTGGCGCTCTTTGCTGAGGGCTTCGGTGTCGTAGACCTCGTCGAGCTCAAGGATCGAGAGCTGGAACAGGAAAGAGAGCATATCCGTATGCTTGGCCGTTTGCTGGTCGGTCGCGTCGAGCCACAACAACAGCAGCGTCCAGACCTGCGCGTTTTCTTCTTGCAGCAAAAATGTGAAGCCAGCCTGCGTGATTGTGGTGCTGCCGCCTTGGCGCTTGACGAGCTGGCCCGCGAGGAGAAGCTCCTTGACGGAGTTCTTAGGACCGCCGCTGTCGACGAAGCCGGGCGTCACGCTGTTGACAATGTAGTGTAAAATGGCGTCCCATTTCTGGCGTGCGTGTTTCTCGATCGACTCAATCGTGATTTCGGGTGAGCGCGGGTGCGGAGAGATCACGCCGAAGGAGCCTGGTGCTCCGTTGCCTTCGAGGGCCTCGCGGTAGGACTTCGAAAAGTTGGCCGTGAGCTGTATCATTTGCGGAGCGCCTTGTGTTGGAACAGACATCTGTAACATGTGTAGACTTCGGAGTTGTGCGAGAGCATGATCTTTGGCTCTGCTTGGGTCAGCGGTGCAACAAACAATCCTCGACGGTGCGCGTACCTCTTGTACTCGGGCTTCACGCGCGCCTCGAGGTCTGCTATTGGTATCGGTCCGGGAAGGTATAGGAGCATTGTCACAAATGTCTTGGCTGAGAGAACGTCAGCACATAGTCGGTGGTCAGAGGCCTTGGTGTCCTACCCAGTGGCGACAACATGCGTCTTGAGATGCATAATGCCGTGGAGGGGTTCAGGTACAGCTTTCTAAACGTTGTACCGGGCAGCTTCTCCAGGTAGTCGGCCAGCTGGAGCGACTTCGTCAAGCCGGCCGACATGATTGCCAGGATCCGCGCGAAGGGCGGTCTGTACTGTGTCTATTCCCGCTAAGCGATTGATGTTGTATTCGATGGCACCTCGCGGTGTGCTCATGCACGTGGAATTCGCGTTCCTCGTCTCGATCGTGGGGGAAACTAGGTTTGCTGTGGTGTAGAAAGTCGAGCAATCATAAGGTGATATTGCAATGCCTGGATTCTTCGTTATGATAGCTTGGCCGGCGCACTTGCCGTGGACAGCTGCGCTTGGATTGTTGGACAGTAAGTCCGTCCTACAAGACTTGTCATGGTGGTCTGGAAATCATCATCGAAGCTTGAGCTCACGACGCTTATCGAGAGACCCTGCCTTATCGATGGATGCGTTCTTATTGGTTATTCTGCTGCAGCCTAATGAGCCATTGATGTGCTCACGTGACGCGAAGTGCCGAGGTCAGACATGCCGACCGTTATCCAGCTTATCGCGGCCCTTGTCGGGGCTCTGACGTCGCCCTCACGAAGTTCATCTGGAGTAAGGAGTAGGAGCAGAGCATTTTGCTGACATTGCACATCATCTCTGCGTTTTTAAGAAGATCAATTGCTCTCGTCTCCTGCTTAGGGTTTCATGCAACATATCACGGCACCATGCCGCCACGTCTGACGCCTCTGCGCTTCGTGCGATCCGTATGTCCGACAGATGCTAGCTTATGTCTGTCTAATTGACGATGTTCCTGACAAGAGCGCAGGTTATGAACTCTTTCACCAAGGACTCAGGCCTTGAGCCGAGGTATATGACCCTCTCCAAAGGTTGCTTGATATTTCAAATACTGATCGTCCCAGATTGCTTGGCGAACACGTCCGTAACTCCTCACACTGAGTAAGATCGTTGTCATCGATTAACAGCTGCCTAGTTTCGAGTCACCAATGCGACTAATGGAACCGTCGACTTCGAGCTCGACATTCAGAAGCAACACACTGTAAGGAACACCCGGGGGTTTTCTCGATTCTTCGCCCGTGCTCACAGCATAGAACCGCCTCAAAACCATACATGGTGGGACCCTTGCATCTCTTGTCGACCTGGGAGGCTCGCTTGCCGTGGCAAGCACCGGTCGTTTCGCAACAGGTGTCTCAACGGATTTGAACGTCACATACATCGCCCCTGGCGGTGTCGTTGGCGATCGCATGACTGGGCAAGCCGTCTGCGACAAAATGGGCCGCACTCTGGCGTATACGACCGTGAAGTTCTTCAACAAGAAGGGCGAGCTGGCTGCGAGGGGTAGCCACACCAAGTAAGTCCGAGCCCGGAGGCATCAAAGTTATCTATTGACCAGTATAGATACGTGTCCAAGACATGGGAAAATGAAGATTATGTTGCCCCAGCCGAGTTTGTAGCACCTGAGGAGGACCAAGTAAAGAATGACGAGGTCGGTACGCTGAAGAAGACGATCACTTCTGGGAGGGAGTCATCTGGCGTCTGGGGGAGGTCGTAAAGAAATGGCTGCAACAGAGACATATACCCGACATAGATATAGAACTCGGTATTACTATCATATCTCTGCGATCCCTACTCAGTTGTGAATCCCGAACGCCTCAGAATACGCCCAGTGTGCCGTTATGCATGTTGTGCCTGGAATCGTTCTGAACATGATCGTCAAGTCGTTAAGTCTTTCGTCTTGCACCATTACATAGATCGTCTGCCGGACTCAGAGCTTCCCGCCCAGCTCTCGGCTCGTGCACACTCCGGCAGTGCTGGTGCCAAGATCATCTCTCCCTTGGGGCCCTTCCTTACTGCCCAAGACTCGCTGTCTCTCTCTTTCGCCAGATTACATAGCATGATGAGTATACCAAGCATAATCCATCGAATGACAGCTGTCAAAATGGGCTCCCAGACAGGGAACGACCGAGAAGTCATGTCCTTGTCTAGCAGCACCCAGAGTGCAGCTCTAGCAATGTCCCAGGAGAGAACGATCGACAATAGGATACCGCCAATCAAGGCGAATACGGGGGACTGCGTCAGGCGTTAGCGACTGTTGCCACATGAAGTCAGGGAGACGAGGAAACTGACTCTTCGGAGGTACTTCCCTCTGCCACGACGAGCGCATGCAAACGCGCTGACTATCACCAAGCCCACGGTACTGACGAGAAGCAGCGCGGCGATTGCGACCAGCATGCGGTTAGCTGCGATGCGGTTGCTGCCGCCCTGGCCCTGAGTTGGAACGACAAACGGGCTCGAAGTCGCGTCATCATACACGGACCTGTCGGCATCGACAGCAAGCCCAAACTGCGCGATGGCCAAAATAATGAGGAGCGCGGTAAAGCAATACACGACGAGCCTTGCGAAACGGGGATGGCTAGTGTGGCCACCCGCCTGAGGGATCTGGATGGCGAAGAGGAGTTCCCAAATAGCGCAAATGAGTAATGACTGAGCGATCAGGAGCATCCATGTCGATATCTGCGCGAGGATAGGTGCTGTAAGATATATGTTCCGTCGCCAATCTGTGTCGGGGTCCCTGTTGTCGAGATGCTCAATCTCGTAGCCGCGAGCTGCGGTGTATAGGATTGTCCACCTGCGAGAAGGTCAGCACAAGAGCCCGTGGTTTCGATTAGTCGGCCGTACAGTGAATACGTGACAAGAGCCGCTCGTAGAAAGAATACCCATGGCTTCGTTGGTTCTTTTTTGAAAATTTTTCAGACGAAACGATAGCAAAGTAAACACGAGGGCTGGAATGATGGTTAAGCCAGTCAAGGCTGTAGCAATGATGGAGGCGATGCGTGTAAGTGCCATCATCTAGTACCTGGCGTGTACGATTGACCGACGTCTGGACTACCTGGGTACTGCACAGGTTGTCACAGGCTGGGGCTTGCTGCTCCTTATTAGTGTGAAACACATACTCCCCTTCAAGAAAGTAAAGAGCTTGTGTGTTGGGTAATAGTCAATTTATCCTGTTCTGCGTGTTCATTGATGATGGCCCGCTCGTCGTGGGTGTATGACTGCCGACGCCGAGCTGACGTTGGCCAAGCTCTGACCTCATCATTGGTCGGCCATGACACTCGTTGACGCCAGGCGAAGCCCGCTAAGAGCTTGGAGCTTGGAGCTTGGAGTTTGGAGCTTAGAGCTTCAGGTGGCCGAGTCCACTTCCGGAGCATAGCGGCTCGGCGCCAATGAACATGCGTAGGCCTTTTTCGTGCCAAAGCTGCACGCAGTAGTCATTGCGTCAAGTAAGTGGCTTACACCTACAAAATCCAGCGTTAGAGTTTCTTGGCCGTTGTTCTGTCGCAAGACATGGTGGCTGGCTGTTCAAAATCTTAGTAGGAGCCAAGGGAGTTTGCACTGGGCATGTCTCACTACTTTCTTCTGCGGCTCTACTCGGGTCGCGATGATTCATGATCGGTCCGTGGATCATGCATGCGCATCTACTGAGGACAGACTTGCGTACCACCAGTTCAAGTCACAATCATCCCCTGCAATTTCATCTCTGGTACCGTTCCATAATCGCTTTCTACCAGAAAATGGGCTGAGACTCTGGTGGATTTAGCTGGACCAGCAAAGTCGCATAAGAATCAGGCGACAATATTAAATCCTTGGAGGCGTCTACGAATAGACTGGAGATGACGGCATGGATTTAATACAGGGCATCAGCAAAATCGGGAACACAACCCTTGCCGTCTTTCTTTCAACTCAACTCATGTGAAGCATCTTGTTAGGAGAACCCCGTGGAACCACGGCATAGTGGGGTCAGCCAGGGACTGAGGGCTGCGAGAGCGTATACATATGGATCGCGGAGGGCAAGAATACAGACGTATTCCGTCCCCCTACCTAAATTCTAAAGCGCTGCGAATCACGCGTGGAAGACCTCGTCACTCTGGCCCAAAGCAAGCACTGGCAAACAAATAAATTGAAGAGGTCTTCGATAGGCCGTATCTACAGGAAATGATTAAAGAAGTGGTAAGAAAAGACTTGAAGTCTAATACTCAGTAGGTTGGAAGTGTGTTCATACCCCTTGCATGTACGCTGCAGCAGTCATAGGCCCCTGAGACGAGCTCGAAAGGTTTCTTCATTTCGCTTCCGTTTCTGCTTATTAGCTCGTTTCACATATACATTTCCTTACTATATCGTCGTCGTTTGCCAGAGTTCCCCAACGATATATAGTAACATCCTCTACAGATGAGTATACCATCTCGTATAGCTCTCCCGCGTATCCTCGACATCTACGTGCTAGCTGAGCGTGCGAATGTGCATGGTTCAAAACGTGAGATGCTAGTGCAGGATATGCTTCCAAGGCTTGAGACTTCAAAGAATCAACTTCCGAACCTTTGCTTCCGTGAACATTTCTGTCCGATTGGGCATGGAGTAGTTCCCATGACCGATTCGTTTCAAGAAGCCCATGGCCACTTGCTTCGTGGCCTTCGACCAATTCCATGGGGGCTCCCCTTGACGTTGATTCTGGCGAGTCTGACTGTTCTAACAGGCTGTGATAGTCAAAGATTCTGCGACTATGAGGAGTACGTATAGGTCCGTATGTCTTGCGTTCTTCTGATTCATCAGCGGTGTAACCCGCGGTACAACCATTTTGCGAATTGGACGAAGCCGAGGATCCAAAGCTGATGAAACTTGCGAGACGTTCCGCGCGACCGGATTGTTTCGCTCTGCATTTACCTCTTGCTTCAACAAAGCTGTCGAGCTCAGATATCCGAAGATAATCAAGGCAGGCACATAAAACAACGATGTGACCTTGTTCAGAAAAGTCATAGTACATGTCCTTTCCGAAGAACTTGTTCGCACCACCGCTCAGGAAGATTTCAGCAACACTTTCGTGGATAAGTTGTACCACTCGACTGTCTCCTGTAGTGCTGTCGAATGAACCGGCGCCTGCAAGCGCAGAAGAGGCGTCATCTGCAGAGTTTGTTACACTTTCATCTGATCTGATTTCAATCAATCCTCGCGAAAGGCTTTTGATTTGCCGCATAAGCTGACAATCTGTAATCAGCCACCTTAGACATCCTAAATTGCCAAAGCCTCTTCGGTATTTTAAGGGGCAATCTATCCCGAAAAGTCTTACCACGGAAACTGTGCTTAAGCCAGAGCGCTGAAAACACGTGCTGGCATCGTTCCAAATCAAATTCTTCAGCGACAAGCTGTCAAGAATCAGCGCATTAGTTCCCATCAGGGCGAAGCTGGCCAATTTCCGAAAATTCTCGCCGACATGTGCAACTAAACTGCCATGGCGTGGCAAACCCATGAACACTTTACCCGCTATATTGTCGACAACTTCGGTGGCCGCGGGATATGCCGAGCTAGAACACAATCCCAACGTCTTGGAAGATGGTTAGAAATCAGTTCATGGCTCGAAGATTGGGATTCTTGAGGTGAATACATACCTCTTTGAGCAGGATTCTGCCGAGAGAGTGAGTTACAAAGATCACTGGCCGGCCTAGTGGCCTCTTGCGCTGCAGCTCATGGAGAAGATGCTCACCGTGTTTGAAGATGCTGTTACGATTCACAGCTCCTGAAAGACGCAAATCTGCAATGGATGTTTTATAGCCGAAGACCAAAATGCGGGCTTCTGAACAGTCATTTGAGAGGAAGCCGCTGGGCCAGAAGGGTTGGGATGTCCGCTCATCACCACTGACGGCCGAATGTCGCTCAGTGGTCTTCTTGCGTGAAAGGAACCGTTTGATCGGTGATGCAGACTGACTGCCCCCCTGGCTAGTTGATTGCGACGAACTCCCCTCCCCTGTATCGGTTTGCCGTCAAGGTACTCACTGGGTTCATTTCGCCGGCCCATGTCTTAACTGGATGACCTTGCAGTCCATGGATCAGAATGATGCTGTGCATCTTACTAGTGGAAGCCCACAACGCCTTGATGCAAGACTAAATACAAGGTTACGTACTCAAGAAGTGGTTCATTCATGGGCTGATATACCACAGATAGCCCTGTGTCTGCTATCATTGAACTTAGCTTTTGATGCGAATAGTTGTGTGGTGGGACCAACCTGGCATCTTGTTTCGGTTGCTGGGCGCCCGCACCCCCGCACTCCAGCCTCAAGCCTAGTCGGGGGCAATATGGAAATGCTCATTGCATCTTCATTATCCATAGCTCTAGAATGTTTTCGATGACGACGAAAATGAACAGGGCCCAGTGTCATGCCATAAGTGTTGGGCCAAGTCCCCAGAGATGGATGACCAGGCTCCGGGCTGCGGGAGTCTTGTGATGGCAACAACGAAGTATCACGTGTCCCATGCAAGGTGGAGGAACTGGCCTATCAAAAACTGAATGAACGAGACGCGGCACAAGAATCTGATTGAGGGACCAGAGTGAGCGCCGTGCTGCTTCGAGTCTTTGTCTGTCAGACAGGTTCACAGTTACGCAGGCTACACTCGGCACGTTTCCTTGCCTACTTACTACAAGGTACATCTCCAGTGTGGCTGATCAGCGCCTGGGATGAAACGAGATGGAGCATCTTGTACTTACTTGGCGCCATTGACAATCCCAAACCTGGCTCTCTTGCGTTCTCAAATGCGTATTTTTGACGTCTTGGCAAAATATTATCACTATTGACACCCCATTACTGACATCCCATTATTGACATCCAGATAGAACCCACTTTCCAAGTTCTCGTCGTTTTGCACAGTGCATTCTCATGATTTGGGTCCTGGCATTACATCCCCATAAGAGTTCGGCTGCAACGGAGGATGCATCTATGCTGGAGATCTAATGTCGGGACTGAGCCGGTTCATCTCCTCCGCCTCCTCACCAGCAACACCTTCATAACCCCAGTCTCCGCTAGATCGGAGTCCATCCTTTTTCAAAGAGGCCACAAATCCAAGAACGAGCGCTGCTGCAGAGGGAAAGCCGACGTCTATCAAGACATCCATATTTGCCGAGAAGGGCCCAGGAGCCACGGGATCGATCTCGTATGCGAAAGCAAAGAACATATTCCACGTGCTCCTGATCAGGACGAGAAACGACGCCACGAGACAGTACAGGGCAAGCTAGACAGTTAGTATTCACTCCCTAAATACGACGAGACAACTTACCCTGTCGAGCCCGGCCGATTCCTTCGTCCTCCTCCACGTGAACACACCAGTGCTACAGAGCACCATGGCCTGCATGGAGCTGATGAGGTCATACCCAATCTGCCACCTCGTGGCCGTCTGCGCAACGTCGCCGTCCGCGCCCTCAGCCTTGGTGCCCGCATCGAACGAATTGCCGTTGGCCCTCGCCGCCTGGATGAATCCGAACCGGAGCACGGCGAATGCACACAGCCCAGCGGACAGGAATCGCACAAGATCAAAAACCTTGCCGTGCGTGAAGGGTTCCTGCCAAACGTAGTTGACGGCTGCCAGCAGCGCCCCGGCGTAGAACAGCAGGGCGACGGACAGGAGGGCTGTGCCGAGGTTTTTCGCCATTTCGCCGACATCGCGGAGGCGCATGAGGATCTCGGCCAGGGAGGCTGTGGCAGGGCCGTGGATGTCGGGGGTCGTCGCGGCAAGGTGGGAAAGCGTCAGGGTGCTTATCGCGAGGAAGACATTGGCGCTGCAATCGCCGGGTTAGCTGGTGCGAGGAGCGGCTGAGGGGTTCATCGAGAGGAGCACGTACAGCGCGAAGGCGAGAACGCCATGTCTCGCCCAAGGAACGAAGCGACGTGTCGGGTCTTCATCGCGGGGTACGGCGAGTAGCAGGTAGATGTAGGCGCTCGAGAGAACGACGGCGAGGATAGGGTAGATGGTCGTGGCGAGGAGTTGCTCCTCTGCGGGATCCTCGGTGAAAATGCCGTCGGAGACCATGGCATCGATTGGAGGCTAGCGATACATCGGTGGCGAGTGCGCCAATGCGACGTGTGTCGATGATCTCGAGGTCGAGTGACGAGTGCTCGTGTTCAGAAGTTGACACAAGGGCCTTGATCGTGGCTCTCTCTGAAGCACTGCCAAGAGCGGCCCGGGACTCCGAGCGCCGTGGAGCCAGAGTGCGTCAACCCAGCACGCTGTAGACGGGTATGTGCATCTGGGCCTGTAATGACCACTCGAGGCCTGCAACGTATGATGAAAGGAACTGCACGTCAATAATTGTAATTCTGAACAGTCGTCGCTACATATTGTCCCGACATCGATTCGACCATGGCTGCGACCCAAATTTGTTGGTGCAGGCCAACCTGTGGAGATGCAAGTGGGGAAGGAAGGAAGGAAAGCCTGGTTGCTTGCTGTAAGGTACCGACAGAAGGATCCAGTAACTAGAGAATCCCCCGAGAGCACTTTCCCCTGAAGCTTGTGGAATTGACGGAGCGAGAGGCAATCACTGAGGCAGCCACTGCCAGATGACCAGTCCGTTGGATCGGGCAGCGAGGTGGGCAGAGCTACGATACTTGGTCTCGGTACCTTAGGTACCTGTAAGGTAACACCTACCTAAGGCGCCTAGATACCACGATGCACATGGAAGGTACGTCCTGCCGCGGACACACTAAATGGACGGCAAGACAGACAAGCACACCGCAAGCCATCACTCTGTTCGTTCATTCTGTCGTCCAATCCTCTTCGCATGATCAGCAGTCTCCAAAGGCTTCATGTCGGAGGACCACTAGAGCCAAATCAACAATGGAACGTTCGTTCGGCGTCTCGGAACGATGTTTGGGCAGTCAGGCAACCCAGCGTCCAAGCAGCAGCCAGGGATGGTCGATCAATTCTTCCACGTGCAATGCGGAGTCGTCAGACGCATTGCCTCGCTCGGCACTGGCTTCTGATCTCATTCCCAACGTCCGACAAGTACGACATCAAATGCCAATTCCAATGGTGCCTGCAGACGCCGGGCCATCGCCGCCATTGGGAATAAACCGCGCACGCAAGCAACGAAGGGCGCTCTCTGCGAACCACGGCCGCCCATACCTACCTACTTCATCTTCGGTTCCCAGGTCAGCAACCATTAAGGCATCTATTGGGCAGGAAAGATGTCCGGGTCTGTGCGTCGCCCAAGTGGACCTCCGCCGCCTTACGGTGGGCTGGACAAAGTGGACGACGAGGACAAGTGGTACATGGTAGTATGGCGTCGACCGCTGAGACACGACAGGGGCCGAGCCGCGCCTGGAGGGGCAGCGCAAGGCAGAGAATCGGTGCCCGACGTCATTGTTGCAGGCGGTCAAGACAAAGGGCAGGGTTGGTGCCGGCGACGGGCTGCGCGCCAGCGACGGGATGGCCCCGGGACTTGTGTTGGTGACATGTTGCGCGCTGGTCTACTGGCGCTGCATACATGGTACGCTCAACAAGCTCTGATGCCGACCCTCCAAAAGACCCCGAAATGCCACATACACGATACCACATGTCGGAGCCGCCCAGAACATACCACACGCCGCACCAGATGGTCAGTCAATCAGCACTGTACCAGGGCATGGGGGCGATCTCCCGGATGGAGCATCCAGGGGCAAAGAAGACACTGCTGCCCGAGAGGCGACTTTGGGCATGTTGGGTTGGTGGTGAAAGGCAGAAAAGGCTAGACCCTGGCGGCTGTCATGGACGAGATGGGGAAAAAGAACGACAGCCGCTGGGATGAAGGGTTGTAATTTGAAAAGGTATAATGAGGGTCGTGATGGACTCAAGCAGGGAGGACCTTGTCTGCCGGCTCGCACGTCGCCGCCCGTGGCATGACTCGCTGGGCAATCTGTTAGGGATTTCCTCAACAGCCCGCAGTGTCTGGGTTGGAGCATTGACAGCAGCACTAACACTTATGCCCCCCCTGCTGCGCGTCCAAGATCCCCCACCTCTAACCTCAATCGTCGTCATCAAAGCCGGTTTCCCCTCCATGGTCGACTAGCTAGGCCAAGTCTCGTCAATCCAGAGGTTTGTCGACATCGTATCCTGGGGCCTGGAACCATCTCATCTCATCCCCTCGCCTTGGGCTTCTCGCAAATACAAAATCATCTCTCTCCCCCACCTGCACAGATCATCTGACCAGCCCCCTCCATTTCCATGGTATGGACAGGTCCTCCTTTGCCTTTTAATACTGCTGTCTCTTGTCGCCAGAGACAGAATCTCGTCCACAGCAACCCAGAAGCGAACGCGCCAACCACAGCCCCCTCCATCACAGGCCAACGTCACCTGAGAGGGGTCACGGTCGCAACGACAGACCACCCAACAACCTGTGATATCACCCGGCACCGCCATTCCACACCCCCCCCCAAATCAGCCAGTCGCCATCCATCTTTGGCCCTCTGCCGCCGCCGTCAAATCACATCTCACGGCTCTGGTTCTCTCTGTGTTCCAGGCGTCGTTTCCACTTTCCGCCACAACATCGGATCCAACTTCCCACTTGGTCCGCCCCGACATTTGCGTCATACGTCTCTCGGCTGCCACCACACACACACATATCGCAGCGATCCCGTCTTTCCAGTACTCGACATCGACTGTCATCTGACCTCCGTCTGGTTTGCAGACCAACATCGACAGCAACTCCTTTTTTGTTGCATCAATTTGTCGATCATCAGAACCGAGTCCTTCCTGGAGACTTTGTTGATCTGTTTCCATCACCGCTTTGATACCCGTTCCTGCAGATTCGAAACTTCCAACCATGGCCAACCGCTGGGATCGCGATCGCTTCGCCTATGAGCGAGAGCGGGATCGCTTTGATGATCGGCCACCTCCCCCTAGCCGCTTCGAAGACCGACCGCCTCCTCGATTTGACGATCGTGACGATGCCTACTCTCAGGTGCCTCCCCCTCGCCGCCCTCGCGAACATTCTGACGAGCGATACGACCGCTACCCACCTGCTCGCCCCCCTCCTGGCCGAGGCTTTGATGACGATCGTGATTTTGTCCAAGACCGTCGCTACTACGGCGACGACGACCATCTTCCCCCGCGCCGGGATGAGCGGGATGTGGAGCGCCGTGTCTACATTGACCGTGAGAGGGAACGATACGCGAGCCCTTCGCCTCCCCGCCGGCCCACAATGGTCCGCCGTCAATCATCCCTAGACACCTTCGACCGCCGCCCGCTGCATTTCCTCGACCGAGAGCCCCGTGAAGAGTATGGCCAGATGACTCGTCGCGAAGATTTCCGACGGGAACGCGAGCGTGAGGAGTTCCGAGCGCCCCCTTACCAGCCAATCCCTCTGCCTCGCACCCGCCAACTCGGCCCTGCCCGACCAGCACCCTACGATGACATTTCAGTTGCCGAACCTGGCTACTACGGCGACGAAGAATTCCGTACCATGCCGGAGCGTGTGCGCGAACGAGAGATTATCCATGACAAGTCCTCGCGGCGGCGTCGCGACCGCAGCCGCGAGTCGAGAACCACCAAGACATACTCGCACCGCGGCAGTTCACGCTCGAGCAGCACCAGCAGCCGCACGTCGAGCGACAGTGGCGGCACAGCCGTCCGCAGTGAGTACCCGAAAAAGGGCAAGACGAGAATTCCCGCCCGACTGGTGTCCAAGAGGGCACTGATTGAGCTGGGATATCCTTTCATTGAAGAGGTAGGTTCTCCTTGCTGATCGCGATTTTGCTCCTTTGCTGACCATTCAGGGCAACACTGTTATTGTACTCAAGGCTCTCGGCCAGGACAATATCGATGAGCTGCTCAAGCTCAGCGAAGAGTTCAAGAAGGGTATGCAGAGCGTCATTATGACACTACGAACGACGCTAACTTTCAGCAGGTGAGCTGGAACTTCTTGAGGAACGTCGCGAGGAGGTTTTCACCATCGCTCCTCCTCCACCTCCTCCGGCACCCGTCGTCGTCGCACCCCCACCCCCACCAGCGCCAGCTCCCGTCGCTACACCTGTACCAGTCGCCACAACACCAGTTCCACCACCTGCCCCTGTCGTGGTCCCTCCGCTCCCCGTGCCCGTCGTTGCACCGGCTCCTCCGCCCCCAGCGCCTGTCTACTACGAGGCGCCGCCTCCACCGCCGCCCCCAGCGGAAGTTGTTTACGATCGCACCGTCATCCGCGACGTCTCGCCCAGTCGCTCAGTTTACTCTTCCGCCTACACTGATTCGGGTGCTCCCCTCTACCACGAGCACCGTGAAATGTCATCCGAGATTCCGGTCGGCCCCATGGCTCTCGCAACGCGCCATCGCTCACAGTCCCGCTCTCACCGCGAGATTCGTGCCGAGATCAAAGCTCTCGAGGCCGAGATGCGCGACACCCGCATCTCGAAGCGTCACGAGCACCGCCACGACCGCGACCGCGAGATTGTGCGCGCCGAGCGCATGCCCGATGGCGCCCTCGTGCTGTTCGAAGAGAAGGTTGAAAAGGTCGAGCACGGGCACCGGCCGGCGAGGATCGAGAAGGACAAGAAAGGTAGGATGGCCATCAGCATCCCGAAGAAGTACCTCTAGGTGCGGCGTGCTTTTTTCCTCTCTTCTCGAAAATCGGGGACGACCGAGACACGACAGTTACTGATGCTTTCTCTTCGACAGGGCCGTCCCCCGGTTTGATGAGAGCCATGCTTGCTACTCTGACATGAAATGTTCCTGATTTCGAAACGGCCTCCGCATAGGTGTCCAGACAAGACAAATGGAGGTCTTGTGAAGGGATTACAGAAGACGGTCTTGGACGTCCTAAAATTACTCGGTCTGGCAGAGAACGGACGTGAAATGTTGAATATTGGATGTGGATATTACGTTGCGGCGCTGTTCTTGGGTTTTCTGGCACGCTAGGTTCGGGGAAGGTATCTCAATCACCGTACTGTAGAGGTGTATACGAATTATGACTTGTACTGTGTCCAGATCGGTTCTGTGATGCTACTGTTTTCAAAGATCTGTCAAGGCTGGGTAGCGCGCTCCCCAGGCCCGTCGAAGGAGACAATTTCCCAGCTCATGCACGTCACTGCTTGGGAGAATGACAGTCGAGCAGAAAGGCTGCACGGGCAACGGGACGAGGGACGCAAAAACAAAATGTCAGGCGCTCACGGAGCGCTCACGTACGGCACACGACGAGGGCAGGATTCGAACCTGCGCGGCCGAAGCCATATGATAAGGTGCCCAGCGCCCTTGTAATAAGGGGACCGGGAAACGGTTCGAGTCATACCCATTAACCACTCTGGCACCTCGCCGATGAAGAGTAATGTCCGTTCGAGGGGGCCTAAGTGGGACAAGGGAAGGGGAGGGTGCCTAAGCTGGGGAAGCGAATGGGGCGGTGGGGGCTGTGAGGGATTTGGGAATGTGTGGAGTTTTGTGGATGGGATGTGTCTTGGGAGCTCTTTGGTGACGAGAGAGTAAAGGGGGAAGACGGTCAATGGGAGGTCATTTGGCTTATTTATTACTGCGGTTCCTACCTCAAGGGCCTCTCATTATACGTTGTCGGTTCCATCGATGGTGTCTTGCTCGGTGACAGGCTCTCTCTTGGGTTGGTCTGTGGAAGAAGTCCATTCATGAGGCTGCAACGATGCCTGCAATCAACTGTTATGCGTTGGGCGGCGGGTTTGACGATGCCGCGATGCCTGCGAGGCAGTGCTCCGTCACTCGCATCGGCGAGATGTCGCTTGTAGGGTAATGCCACACTAGACAACACGTACCTCAGTCGATCGTTCGATCATTGTTCCAAAGGCTCGTCCGTCCAGAGAGCCCAATATGCGCCGTGACCGGCGCCGACAGGCTTGAGTACGAACGATGGCAGTCGATACATGCCCACGTCGTTGAAGCGGCTCTAGACACCTTGCGTCACGACATCCGCCTTGGCACGTTGATCAACTCTCGCCCTCTATTCACCGCGCTGCTTCGACCAAAAATAATGTTCGTCGGCCGTTTCTGGCCTGTTCAAACCGCGCCCAGCCCCAATCCTGTCGAAGAATGTTGCCGGAGGTGGAGGCTGCTGTTCAGCAAGCTATATTGCCTTTCGGACGACGACGAAGCGACTCGTCTGTTACTATCATGCGACGCCTTCAGGACCGCCTGGCAGGGTCTCAAAGCTGCATGGATCCTTCAGTAAGGTTATGAACTTCGATCAGGGTAGTTTTCGCGCCGCGGCCGGCTATAGCAGCCATCACCGATATCGTGATGATTGTATTGCAGACATTTGACAAGGAGCAAGAGGTCCAGGGCCTTGAGACTTTCATCTCTACCTTGCATCCCGTCTTTGTCGAGAAATTGCAGGTTCAAATTTAAACCCCAGCCGGACGATCGGAAACAAAACACCCTTCGCTATTACACTCTACATCGTTCAATTGCGAAAAGGTTCTGTAAAAATGATCGCTTCACAACCTTCTCAGTGACCTTGGCCAGAATTACTGGACAACACGGATTCAGATTGCTGATGGGAGAATATTCGACGTAGAAATCCGAAACCCGAGGCCTGATAGTCAAATGAAAATAACATAGACGCCAAACGATGCAGATCTCACAGTAAGTCCTGTTGGTTACCATGCATATCTTTAAGCATTTGGACAATGCGACTCCGTGGGGACAGAACTTAGCAAATCGAGCGTTATGCACCACAGACGAGATTTCCAAGAAGGTTTCGGGACAAAAGACGATCGAAGAAGACAGATAGCTCTGGTATGTTGAAGGCGCATGTCTGGTACTGTATTTTCCCCTCAGATGCACCTTTCTTGAACTAAGGCAAAGACTTTAGCCTGGAGGAATTTACCGTTGACATGAGCCGTTTCCGTACACAGATTAAAGCACTGCGCGACGAGCAGTCACATCTTCTCTGTGCGATAAGCGCTGGGCCTTGGATGAGACACCAAGCACAATAGATGATGAACGATAGAGTTAATTTTCCTGAAAGAAGGACACTCGCACGGAGCCGCACGGAGCATTTGCGGATGGCATTCCACTTATCTAAGACAACATAACCGTACTACACATCGCAAAGTCCAGAATATTTCGGACAAGTCGGTGCGCCAGAAACCATGTCAACTGTGCACGGATTACAAGTTTGGATTCACATGTCAGTATTACATGAAAATGTCAATGCACAAATCATTGGCGAGCTCAACAGTTTTATAAAGACAGAACTATAGTAGGAACAGAGAAACTTCCGCAACGAGTCAGCAGTAAAGACTGTCAAGAACCAAGATCAAACTGCAATGAACCCTTCAACCCCAATCACCAAACAGTCACCACATCCACCGCGTTACAATCACGGCCTTTTCTCCAACGCACAAGCGCAAGCCATCATGACTTAGAGTGCTGCTGCGAGCCTGTAAAGCTGCCTCAGAGGTTGGAGCAGGCCCTCTTGATGGACTGGATGCCGAAAAGCTCGTTGGCAACGTTGACGAGGGCAGTGCCGCCAATTCGGAGCCTCTGCTTCTTGGTCTTGGCACGGACGAGGAGCAGAACGGTCTTCCTGACGCCACCAAGCTTCTTGAGGTACTTCTTGATCCTGAGATACTTGGAGGCGGGAATGAAAGTCGTGGCGATGGCCTTGGTGATCGCATAGACGCACCTGGCAACTGAAAGGGGCCCACGAGCCTCGAGATCACTGCGCTCAAGGATGGCGAGCGAGGTGTCCTCGCTGCGGGTTGAGATGGGGGCGCCGTCGTCCCTCTCCTCCTTGACGCTCTTGTCGCCGTCGCGGAAGCCGTTCTCGATGAGCCAGGCGTTGGTGGCATCGTCTCCTTTGAGGAGGACCTCGTCGGGGATGGAGAAGATCTCGGTCAGCGCCAGCTCGAGGGCGAGCTCTGTCTCCTCAGTCAGGCTGACAGTATCAGCAGCGCCGCGGGCAGTGATGTCGCGTTCCTCGGTGGCTTCAGAGACCACCGGGCCGGCGATGGCCAGGGTGGCGAAGATGGCGGCGGTGAAGAGCTGGAACTTCATTTTGATGGTGGGTGATGCTTGACGTGATGACTAAGTATTGCTTGGAAACAGCGTGAGTCTGAAGGATCGTGCTGGAGCTTTTGCTCAGAAGGAGAGTGTGATGATGAGACTGATAGTGTGGATGATGAACCAAAAGAAAGACAGTGAGGAGAATTGTCGAGCTTATATTTATAACTTCTTGACCTCGCTTGATCATCTTCACGTATTGACTTGTTGAACAGCTTCTACCTCAACCCCTGGCATCACGATATCGCGAAGTCCGAAGATTGGCAAGGCACTCTTGCTGATTCTCTCCATCAGGCCTGCCTCGCTTACGAAGAACGAATCATATGCAGCATGAGGCATGGATAGGATAGATGATTTGCGTGATGCGTCCATCGAGATGTGTTTCTTTCTGCGCCCACCCCTGAAAGGGCTGGGTCGGCTTACAGTTCGCGCCAGGCTCTGCGGCTGCGATGTCGATTCTTGGCCCCCATCATCTAGGACCCCTGCATTTCGCTACGGGAAACGTGGCTGGGAAAATAAGCATTGGGGGCAACATGAGTGTTTTTTCCTTCTGAAGTTGCTGAACCGCTTAAAGAACATGGGGGATGCGGCGTCAGCATTCGTTTATTCTCCCTCGCACACGCTTATCATGCGTTGCATTCTGGATTTGAGCAGGGGCATCTGGACAGTGGTTGGTCTGGACTCAAATGATGTGCTTCCCAAACGAAGAAAAAGCTGCATTTCAGCCTTGCTGGATGAACTAGTGAATGCTTAATTGTGAGTGGGCTACAGGACCGGCAGCCATCGCTCAGAAAGGGATTTGGGGCCGGAAAACGAGATCACGGCGGAAAAGCAGATGCGGGACGGGTGCAATGTAGAGCTAACCATTTTTTCAAGATTGTTTCCATCTGGCGCCATATTGCTGGTACATGAGAGATGAACGCTCATGTATGTTGTCAGCAGGTTTGCACAGGAACTATCCTTTGACTTCATTCTTCCGGATCGACAGATACACTTGTAATGGTCAAGGAAGCTCTTGAACCGCCAGGGCGATGATCGGCCAGGTACCAGGCACATATCGCTGCCGAAAGATCGAGTGGCTGATGTTCCAATCACATGGAAAATAGACACACGGCGTAGGCCGCAAGGCAGACGACTGGGCGGCATGTCGCTTACCACGGGAAGGCTTGAAGGTGGCCATGACTACCCGCTACAAGCGATTCAGCGCCACGTTCATATTAAGCTTATATGTAAGGCGCGTTTTGATATGCAAGTCAAACTC
The DNA here is from genome assembly GCF_000150825.1 of Verticillium alfalfae VaMs.102. Lineage (NCBI taxonomy): Eukaryota > Fungi > Ascomycota > Sordariomycetes > Glomerellales > Plectosphaerellaceae > Verticillium > Verticillium alfalfae. Next base: position 822,413 of record NW_003315025.1, read on the forward strand.
AGCCCTGAAGCCATTCTCGAGCCAAATATCGGTGCCAAGAAAATCTTACCCTAGGGCTGTGCATCTGGGGGAGCCTTATTTGCAGTGAAGTCAGCCTAGCCAATGGCGTGGCGTGAACCTGCACTGTCAGCAATGGAAATCGGGCGTATCGACCCGAGTCTGACCATGGTTTCTATGACCGGTCTGAGCCTACAGGCAGCCCGCAAAGCATTTCTCCATCCCTTGACCCGGATGTAAGTTGGGTAATTCAGAAAGCAGAACGCGATGGAAGAACCGTTTGCTAGCCACTCACCTACACGGCAGTCGCTGATGTGGTGCTTCATGTTGCGCGCGTTGGCAGGCAAGTCTGCCTGCCTATGCTAGGTGCAATTCTGGCGTTTTTCCATTCAGGCACGCTTGATTTGAAATTTACCTATGCTTCCCCACGCTGGTGTAAGCTTGCTAATCCCAGGGTGTCAATGCCATGGCCAATGGACTGGAGATTGCGGACACATCAATCTGCAGAACCTAGCTTCTTCACTCACCGGAAGTTTTCGCTGAGATCTCGAGTGTTGTATTAGTGAAATTGATTAGAACTTCACCTCCCATTCGTGACCAATAAGCGAGGTCCGACTTCTCAACAAGCAAACCTTGCTCTAAAGACGCCGACGCCGCCCGGTTTGTCTGACGGAGAAGGGGGATGTGAATTTGCAAGACATCTACCAGTCCGCTTGGGCCCAGTTCGCAGACCGATTTGAAGAAGTATCGCATCTCCTGTCGCCAATAAAGTTTCTGAGATCAATACCATATCGGATTGAATATCTTGCGAAAGGAACGCGGGGTGTTATTTATGAAATGACTCTTCTTCAATGTGAGGTAAAGGTGTATGAGGTTGATAATTCTACCAATACCCAACACCTGAGGGTCAGAGCCTACGCTTCAGAGAAGCAGACGGTATGATTGATTCCAGGCGATGGACTGGATATAAGTATGTAAAAAGAAATTTTAATCCAAATAAAGGAGGAAAGGCAGTTAACCCTGTTCTCTGCATTGCGGTCGTTGTTGAAGAAACGGTGCTGACGCGTCCGTGGGAAAATTGGACACAACACAGTAACTTCTCAAGTATTTCTCCCATCGCCAGAAAGGAAAAACGGTGGTTGATTTCAATATATGTTAGGCGTTATGTTAAGTGGTAAGTTAGACTGATCATCAGGTTAGAGCGTAATATTTCCATCGCTGCGCTGCTCCTCACGCTATGCATTTAAGCTGATACTATGGCATTTATTTATATCCGCTTCACCGACCACGGAGAATCCTCCACTGGTGCTTTTTGCTACCTTATGCCGGCCTCCATCCACAAGTCTCGCGTTTTTAGACAGACTGGGTGGCAATTACTGACTCCCGCCAGTACCAGAGTCCCGCCCAGGTGGCTCCCGGCCCAACAAGGATCTGTCCTGCTACAACACCGACAACAACCTGGATGGCTTCCAACGTTTTGATGTACCCGAGGCGGCGTAAGTCCCAAATCGAGTAAATTTTTGATGCAAAAACGGCAGCCAGCCCAGCCATCAAGTCATACTTGTGCAAGAGATCGAAGTCATCTCCTATGTTTGGCCAGGAATTATCAGGTATGAAGAGGTTCGTCGATCGCAGGAGCGTTCTGTTGACCAACGCACTTGAACTGTAGCAAGTAACACCTAGAGTTATCAGGTGTGCCGTGGCCTGGATACCAAAGGCAAAGCTGTATGTCGACTTGAGGGTCTGCAAGTCGCGCTTGGTGTATCGATCCATATCAGGTCGGCTTCTGTCCTTGGTGGTAGAGCAGCTGTGCCACTGCCATGACCTGAGACCCGAGGTAAACAGACTAGTCAAAACGCTGAAAAGACATGGGGCGAAACGCAACAAGTCCACTCTCTTGACGCCGAGGAGTGGAATTATGGCGAGTATTGAAGGCAGGATATAGCCCAGAGTAAGTGCTGGAACAAGGGATCTGGCAACTTCGAGAGGAACTGCACGTCCACTTGGCCTTTCGTTACTGCATATAGCGCTCAGGATTGCATGCAACGGCGCAGCGAGGTTGATGCCTACGAGTCCTATCGCCGCCGAGAAGAGTAATGGCATCGCGAGCGGCGTGGCCTGGTTGCCAATGCGATATCCCTCCACAGTGTAAATGAGGAGTGGCGAGACATACTGAGTCCAGGGATAGATGATACTCAGCCTCGAAACAGCTTCAATGCCCAAGGCAGATGGAGTTGGTACAGCCACAACGTTGTCGAAGGGTCTGGTGACGTTTTTCGGCCCCAAGCCCTGAGGTTCGTCGAGGTCAACTCGCCATGCAGTAGACGTAACCAGAAGAGCAAGAGCCATAAAGCCAATCATGATGCGACGCCCGGTTGCTGAGGCCTTGTTGGGTACTGGTGTGGATTGCAACTCATCGTTGAAGGGAATTGATCGCTCCCGACGCGGTACAGGGAGTGTCTTGATTATGGTAGCCCCAAGATAGTTGGAGGCTATGCGATTCAATAATGGCTCGCTCCCAAAAACAGGTGAAATCCAGTCGATGATGAGCCTCGATTGCAGAGGCTTCTCAAAAGCGAACAAGGCTTGCCTCTGATGTGAGCTGCTGACGATCAACTCCGCCCGCTCGTGTCTGGCCGTTTGCATCTCATGTGAGACTTGAACGACTTCCTCAGTGGTAAGGCCTTTGAGGTCTCCGCCACGACCATCCTTCATGCGCACTATTGCGTTGATGAGCTCGGCACACGATTCGATGGCCCCGTTTGCTCCTTGACCACCGACAGGATTTGGCTATCAACTGTGTATCAGAACGAGAATTCGACGTGGATGGATAAGGGTGGACCTGACGGTCCAAAGGTTGGAAATATACAGAGATACGGGCTGGCTAGGCGTAGGAACGTACCTTATGGGCTGAATCTCCGATCGTGATTATGCGCTTGTAGAACCATTTCTTGTAGACCACCTCATGCAACGGGGTGAGCGTCGACGTTGACTTGGCCTCGTAAATTTGGCCGAAGGTGATGTTTTCTGTCACAGGCAGCGTATAGTGCAGCCTGACGAATTCTGCCTCGTCTTCCCGTGAATATGGAGTAATGTCCTTTCCATAATTAGGTCGCGAAAGCCTCTCGAATAAGAACCAGTACACCTTATTTTCCGGCCCGGATACGACAAGCTGACTTATGCCCTGGCCGACAATGGTGTGTTGAGTGCCATCGACCCAGCCGGGCACATTCTTCGCAATGCCAAAGCTACAACGGTAGAAGCATGGCACTCGAGACGCTTCTGTATGGTCGAAATAGCCTGGATCGAACTTTTTGGCGATGGAGGTCATGAAATTCCCTGACCGTGCTGTGAACACCATCTGCACCAACTACCAGAGTGCCTCGAAACACTGTGCCATCAGCACACGTCACAGAGCCAGCACCCGAGGAGAGTTCAATGCTAGTAACACGTTTGTTGACCAGGACTCGGTTTTTGTGCTGGAGGTTGCGGTACATGATTTCTAGAAGCTTCTGGCGGTCGAAGAATAGGAATGGATAACCGTGCCTTCGATGGTTTATTAGCTGAAAGTCGTTCGAATAGGACACTATTGGCTAAGCAAAGGTGCAAAGACACTCACCTCCTCTCTAGATGTGTTCGGACATCATTTAGTTGTGAAATAACTGTGCCGTCAGCACGTCGAGTGTAGAATGTCTCACAACGAGTCTGGCCTTCAAAGTGGTCGTGGATCGGATCGTACAACCCCAGTTGGTCGAGTATACGGAGGCCGTTGGGAAACATCCCGATGCTTGCGCCCACCTGTGGCGCGATAGCGGAGTGCGATTCGAGAATGAGGTAGTCCCATCCGTATTGCTCCAGCATGTTAGCTAGAGCTAAACCTGCAACACCTCCGCCGACTATGATGACTTTGAAATCCTTTTGGTCCAGCATATTGGGAGGATGATGTTAGAACGGATGTTGAGTAGACTGCATGATGAAAAACAAATACTTGTAAGCATGCGTGAGGCCCTTTGTATATGTGATATGCTGCGTGCCGGGTGCCAGTGGGGGGAGTGGGTGGTATCTCGAAAGCCTCCCCACATGTCTCGGTTGACTATCCTCATAAGGAAACTTGCATTTGTTCGCTGTCCGGTCCGATCTAAACAACTATAAGCAACGAATATTGGAAGTCGTTCTACTCCGCATCCGACTCCTACCTAATCGGAAGTACAGGGTGTATCGACGCTGTCAGTGGTAGCGTACGAGTTCAAGAGTTCGAGACCTTAGGCATTTTTCATCAACGATATCAGAGACTCATTTCGAGTGCAGCTCTGGCCGGGAGGCGCCCAAATCTTCATCGTGATGCAGCGCAATGACTCGAATATGTGAGTTATATTTGTTGCCATCATACAAAATAATTTCCTGCTAGTCGAGTTAGGAAAAAGTGTTCTCGGAACTGGGCGAGATCGACAGCTGAATCTGTATGGCCATCTGCGAATCCAACTGCCACACTACACCACAGGAGCCGGATGCTCGGATGGTGGCTACCTCACTGTTCATCACGAACGGCTTTTATTTACACCGAGGTCCGATAGCACCTCAATTCACCAGAAGATCAGCACCGGCCCATGCCTCCCTGTCACGTAGTAGGCCTATTGTGGAGGCTACTAGTGGGCCAGTTTTCTGTTCAGTGTTTGCTGTCAACAAATATCGGCTATTTCGGCGTCAAGTGAGTAGTGTAATGTCTACTACGCCGTCGCCTCTACCGTCTGACGTTCTAAGAGCCAGGTACACGTTCCTTTTTCCTTCTTCGCTCTTTCGAAGGTAGAGCTGGCCTATGAATTGATCGACTGAGGAATTAACTCAGCCGCACGTCAGCCGAAAGATGCATACCTGGCTATCCTAACACTTAAGCAGCCTCACGATGCACTCAAAGGTGAGTCAAAGAAAGTGAATTGATTGGCAAGAATCTAAATGCAGTGCTGGTTCAAGATGCAGTGCTGGGTGCAGTGCTGGGTGCAGTGCTGGGTGCAGTGCTGGGTGCAGTGCTGGGTGCAGTGCTGGGTGCAGTGCTGGGTTGAGATGCAGTGCTGGGGTTCGTTGCCGACCAACACTGTCGTGCCGCTCTAACCTTGCACGATTGATCTGCCGTCCGATGAGCGTGGGGACCAAAGTTCAGGTTGCATCACGATCTCCTACCACAGCAGCAAGGGGAACGTCACAATACCAATGCACATTTCAACACGTTTTACGGGAGTCATGAATCAATGAGCCATCGCCGTTTCACCGCCAGTAGTTTGCCGAGTTACCGTTGCCAAGTGATTTTCCGGGTGCATGGTGGGTCGTCTCTCTAGCTAGACCGGAATATCTAATTGGTTTTCTCGGGATGTCCGGGCCATGCCGTATTGCTAACCGCATGTGGTGACAAAACCCTGTGGCCTGTCTGTCTTGACAGCCAGTATCCCAGAACATCATTCAGGCTGATTCATTCAAGCGTCCGGCCATTCGATTTGTTCCTTACGCATGATTCAAAGTGTGTTGCTCAGCCATCTTCAGACAGAAATAGGTTTTGGCAGGGTCTCCTCTCCCTTCCCTGCCGCTCGAGCCGTGTTGTACGGGAGCAGGCTGGGACAAAATATTGTAAAAGGGGTTTGGAGGTGAATTACACCAGTCTTCTGGGTATTTTGGTGCCGCAGGCGTCCGTATGAGACAACACACCATGATCCAGAGTATGTCATATGCACAAGTGACAGCATGGGTGGGCGGAAAGGCCTAGCAGGCGAAGCAGACGGCAATTGCGAAATCCTAACAATGTGCACAAGAAGTCGACCTAGCAGCGATTTGGAGTTCGGTTGGACGCCTTGAAACGCCTGGGCCCCAGGATTCCGGGGCCAGGGTAACGAGCTGTTTACAAGACCGCCATGACAAAGTAGCAACATGTCTTCATTTCATTCTTGCGGACAGTGAAGGCCATACATACTTGAACCTCCGGAATCTAGCCTATCGAGGCACGATAATATTTATTAGTTTCACATTTAAATGAGTGTGCTGGTGTGTCCGATGGTAGAAAACTGTGGGTTTATGCACAAACGACTGGGAGTGCAAAGTCCATCGACCTCCCTTGTTCATTCAATCATCGTGATAGTCTCCATGGTAAATAGTTACGTCCATCGCTGGATCCTAACGACCCTTCCCTCACCAGCCATTCTGTATTGTACCTGATTCAACAATCAGCCATGAAACTATGCGTCACTCTTCTTACGCTTTGCACTGCCCCAGCAGCTACCCACAACGCCATTCCGACCGGCAAGCAGTAACCTCCTCGAACGCAGCAATGTAATAAAAGTTTGCACGCATCTCAATTTCCTATTTCGGCTCCGATTATCCCGACAAGTGATCTTGTTTCTTTGAGGTATAAAAGTACACCATCGACTGCTCGAATTGATCATCGGCGCACTGGTCGGAAGATCCGGCAGACAGAGGGATCATTGCTGCAACCCCGAAACTAGTTTTAATCAGCGGTTATCTTTAATTGACTTGGCAGCCGGTATATTTAAATTTTCGCTTCATGTTTAGTACCCGCGGAGGGGTTCTATTAGCGGGCGATTCATGACGCACTGCCCCGAAGACTCCGCCACTGTGATATATAAGAAAGACGTGCACAGAGCAGTACATTAGATTCTCCCTACTCCAGGGCAGTAAACAATCAGCTCCTTCATCATTCTCAATGCTTTGAACATGCTTCTCGCCGTACTCACATCTTTCCTTCTCGCTTCCCAATCATGGGCACAGCCTAATGGATACACGGCAAACAGTCACCTCTGGTACGAAACCCCGGGCCAAGACCTGAAGTCCGGCCTTCCCATTGGTAACGGGAGACTGGGAGCCCTCGTTTATGGCTCTGCTATCGAAAAGATCACACTGAATGAGAACTCCGTCTGGAGCGGTCCTTTCCAGGATCGTGCCAACCCCGGCTCTCTGAGCGCTTTCCCTGTTGTCCGTGATCTCCTGACGAAGGGGAAGTACACGGAAGCTGGACAACTTACACTGCGAAATATGACTGGTATTCCTACGGACACTCAATGGTACTCAGTCACTGCAGATTTATTTCTGGACTTTGGACACAGAGAGGAGGGGTGGTCCGGCTATGAAAGGTGGCTCGACACACAAACGGGCATCACTGGAACGGTGTTCAACTGGAACGGTGTTAATTACACGTGAGTCTTGGCCATCTAGAGATTTGAACTAAGCTGACGAAACCGGCAGTCGAGAGGCGGTCGCAGGGGCTGACGGTGGAGCTATTGCCATGCGTCTCACGGCGAGCCAGCACGGCGCTCTGAGCTTCAACACCAGCTGGTACCGTGAGAAGGGCATCCTCAAAAATACTTCTTCTTCCTGCGCTTCGACGTTGGTTTTGGATATTGGCGGTGACGACGCTGGTTCTATTCCGTTTTCAACTGCCGTCAGGCTTGTGGCTGAGGATGGTGAGCGATCCTCATGATAACACGGCTATCGTGCAGAAAGACTAATGAACAAATGCGTGTAGGGTCTATTCGCAAAGGCAATGACTCTATGATTTCGGTTGAGGGAGCCACTACTGTCGATATTTTCGTGAACGTAGAAACCAGTTTCCGATGGGCTTCCACTGACAAGATCAAGGAAGAGCTTACACGCCAGCTGGATGTTGCTGTTAAGACTGGTTTCGACACAATCAAGTCGCAAGCCGCCAAGGATCACCAGTCTCTGATGAAAAGAGTTGAGCTTGACCTTGGTTCAAGCAGTGAAGCCGGACTCCTGACTACAGACAAGAGAATAGCCGCGTACCGTGTGAATGCCACCGCGGATCCCGAGTTCTTGACGCTCAACTTCAATTTTGGGCGTCATCTGCTGATCTCTTCTTCCCGAGCCAGTGCATCTTCGGGAATGGGAGTTCCTGCAAACCTTCAGGGAATTTGGAACGACATGTACTTTCCTCCATGGTATGTTGTCGAGTCGTGTGCTTGAGGACTTAGCCTGATTAGAAGAATATGATGCTGACACTTCAAAGGGGAAGCAAGTACTCCGTCAACATCAACACGGAGATGAACTACTGGCTGGCTGAGGTGACAGACCTCCCGGAAACCCTGCCACCCCTGTGGGACCTGCTTAGCCGCACCCGTGACAAGGGCCTCATCACAGCCAAGGAGATGTACGGCTGCCCAGGTTGGGTCTCCCACCATAACCTGGACATCTGGGGCGACTCTTGCCCGAACGCCAACGGCACGGCCTACAGCCTATGGCCCTCAAGCAACCTCTGGATGTCTCAGCAGTTGATGGAGCGCTACCGCTTCAGCAACGACAAGGTGTTTCTCCGCCAAACCGCCTGGCCCCTTTTCGTTGAAATTGTCAGGTTTTTTGACTGCTACCTCTTTGAATTTGAGGGTCACTGGGCCACTGGCCCCCTCCATTTTCGCCAGAGAACGTCTTCATCATCCCCCCGACGACGGCGACGTACCGGGTGGCCATGAGCCCTCGATATCTCGCCAACATCAGACGTATCTCTCCTCTACATCTTTTTCACCAACGTCCTTGAAGCAGCATCTGCTCTCGACATACCCTTGAAAGACGATTCCGCTCTCTCTAAGATCGAGTCCTACCGTGATGGCCTCCATCCCATAATGATTGGCTCTCACGGTCAGATCCAAGAGTGGCGCCGAGACTACGTCGAGGCTGAGCCGGGCCACCGCCACATCTCCCACCTCATTGAACTCTATCCGGAGCGTCGCATGACGCCCCTCGTAAACGAAACCCTTGCGGCAGCAGCCCGCGTCTCGATCGACCGCCGCCTCGCAAACGGCGAGGCCACTGGCTGGGCCAAGGCGTGGATAGCAGCGTGTTTCGCGCGCCTGTTTGATGGCGAAGCGGCTCTGACACAGCTGCAGGGGCTGCTGAGGCTCCACTCATCGACAAACCTCTTCCACGAGATTGATCAGGGTGGCCCCTTCCAGATAGACAGCAACTTTGGCCTTGTGGCAGCGGCAGTGGAGATGTTTCTGCAGAGCCATGCTGGAGTCGTGCATTTGCTGCCTGCTGTGTCGAGCAAAGCGGGGGCGGGATCGATCAGTGGGCTCGTTGCAAGGGGTGGATTTTCTGTCTCGGTGAGTTGGGAGGCCGGGGGGGCTCTCAAGGAGGCCAAAGTGGTGTCGAGGAATGGGGGCAAGTTGACCCTAAGGGTTAGCCCATGGGCAGAAATTCAAGATTGATGGCCAGGTGGCTGAGAGCGTGGAGACTGAGACCGGCAAGACGTATACAATCACGCTCTAGGCTGAGGAAAGGCACTTCCTTCCAAAGAAGGTACTTCAGAAGCGACGCAAAACCGCTCGCTCACGGGGTATATTAAACGGAATCTGACGACATGTGTGAACCATCATAAAGAAGCGACCAAAATGTCGCATCAACTCCTTGAAGCACCCAATCGTCTGCGTCAGCGGTTAGATCTGGTATAGTAAAGTCGGCTAGGGGACCTTGAGGAATGAATTGGATTGAGGACGTATTTTCTTGGCACTGCATTGATGTTGTACCCTCACCAATGAAGTCAACCGTCTCATTGGCCCCAGAATCAAATTCTCGTCCTAGCCCCATGCACGAGACAGTCGCGTTCTGGACACCGGGTAGTTGATACCCGTCGGTGCTCAATGGCCCAGTTTGGTCGGCTACGGTGGGTGAAGTTTCCAGAGAGCCATTATTGATGCTGATGGTGCCAAAGTATGGTATGTTGAGACGCAGGATTTGCGGGGACCTGGTCATCGAGCTCGAAGGATTGGCATTAGTAGCCCTTTTGGTATCAAGGATTGCCACAAGTCGGCGAAGAATACCCGAGGACTCCTGTGAAAGTCTGTCGTGATTTAGACTAAAAACCTTCTCCATCCTTTCCGTTACTTTTAAGATCAGGTGTCTATCTTCTTCGAGTTGGTTTGGCGAAGTGGGGCTATTGGGCTGAGGCCCAAGGTAGCCGATCAGGAGCGTCATCGCTGCCATCAGGGCGGCATAGTCGACATGTCTACATGAATACGCAGATTCAACAACGGCTCTGAATATGTTGAATAGTTTGAGGACCGCTCGGCTTGAACGCAGCCCTGTCTGTTGGCTATGTATATACCGGGACCCAGGCCGACTGCGTATGTGGTATGGTAGGTGGAGAAGAATAAGAATGGTGTGGTGCTGGATCTGGAGAATAAGGCGAGGGAATGCTTCCATGACCTTTGAGAGTTTGCCAGAGACGTCCACAGCTGGCTCATCCCACCAGGACTTATCTAAGTGTCTGACACCTCTCTCAAGATCCAAATCGATTGCTTGAGTAAGAGGGAAATCATTGTTGTCCTTGCTACGATTTCGACCGATGATCTTGGCTGCGACCACAGCATGGAGCTTTTCGAGCTTCTCTAACGCGTTTTCATTCTCTGCGACTGCCTCAGAAGCAAAGCTGTCGTCTTGACAGCCGACGGGAAGTCCGAGTAGGAGTGACAGGGACCTGTCGCAGGAAATCATGCGGCACCATAAGGTATGCGGAGATGGATGAAAATTTGAATCTGAAGCGAGGCCAGTAGATCTCGAAGAATCGAGTCTCCCGCCATCGATTCCAATCAACTGACCAAAGCTTAGTGCTCTGCGAAAGCTAAGCCAAGCTTTTCTCAAATTGCCAGCATTCGATTGCCAGTAACCGTGTAAGACCAGACATTGGAGGCCATCCAAGCAGCAAATAAGTTGGTCGTCTGATATGACGAGCTCAGCAACTACGCTGACGATCCGGGGCATTATCTGTCGAATGGTCTTTGCGAGCGAGAGAGATTGTGTTTGGTTGGATGGTGAAAGCTGCTGCATGCAGATTGCTAACTGTAAAAGCCGTTTTGCAAGCACCGTGGGATGGCTTCGTACAGGCGGTACGGTGGAAACCGTGGACGGCGGCTCCGATTTATTCCCCAGAATGTCGGCATGGCTGTAGAACAGCCCTGTGATGAAGTATGGACCAGTGCTGGCTCCAGTAATGACATTGATAAGTTCTTGTGATGGGAAAAAAGAATGTAGAATCCTACTCTTCTCCACGGAAGGAGCCAGCTCAGGTGCTGTCTGCGCGGTATTCTTTGAGTCCCAACTGGGTATCATGTTGCCGGGTTGTAAGAGTTTCTCGTGGATGCTGACCAACATACCCACCGCGCTTGAACCACTGAGAAGGTTATGACGTTCTGCCAGGTTGATATCATCCGTAGTTGAGGAGCTTTTGGAGATTCTGTGTCCTTGCCAGGTCTGATGCAGAATGTCGGCTTTGCTCGCAACACCTGTATCAGGTATCGAACGGTCGGCCAGCTTGCCCATAAGCTCCTCTAGTCTGTGCAGTCGCTTTGCCAGTTTCCGGTCAGGTAGGTGCAATGCCTCTTCTTCGTCGACAAAACTCTGGCTGTGGCATTTCGTCCCCCGAACCTTGCACTGCGTGCAAAGGGGATCATTCGGCGACGCATATCCGCACCGAACCTTGCGACGACGGCCTGCTTATTGTCAATATGCTCAGAATGGTAGGGTGAGAAGACTTACACTCCCAGCAACTGTGGGTGCCTTTGCGGACTTTCCGCGGTTGAGGTTCGTCCGTCGAAAACCACGCCATGGGCTGTTCGTCTACAGATGAAAACTATGCGCTGAGGTATGCCAAACCCCCCACTCCCTCCCCCGCAAAAAGAACGAAATTTATTTGAGGGGGGTTTGAGATTATGGAAAGCGCGGCTGCTCGTACGGATTTATCGGCCCCCGAAGCGGACGAATGATGCACTACAAACATCGTCTTGTCCACAGGAACTGCGCCTCTCCGGAATCCCCGGACATAGATGCCACTAGGTACCTACCTTGGCTTGTTTACTGCACCATTTTAGGGCCATGGATAAAGTGGGTCGGAGTTTTCGTCCGATTTTCGCATAACGGTTTTCCCGACCAGCCCAGAGTTCGGCCGAATCTGGCATACATCGAGCTCCAAGGCCGGACACGCCTCAGAAACCTGAATCGTACCAGCCAAGAAACAATCCCGTAGCCCATGACGAACAGAGCACGCTGCATTTAGATGTGGCAGCAAATTGCTCGAGGGAACGCGGACCGTGGCTTTGCGGGTTTAGCTATATAAGCTCGACAACGCATTCTGTGATATGGACAGCCTGTCTTAAGCCCAACACTCTCCAATATTTGACACGATCATTGTAAACTAGTAATTCGGGTACCGAGCGAGAAAATGCATATCGCTCATATTCTTTTTTCGCTAGGTCTTAGCGACCTGGCGGCTTCCTGTGTGGTTGTTCCTAGTCCACACAGACGGGGCCAGGGCGCTGGAACGACAGCTAAACGCCGCAGGGATCCATCTCAAATATCTTTCGTTGGACCAAGGTTGACTGTTTGCAGATTTGACTGAGAATCCAGTCACCTCAATCAACGCATCACACTGGACAGTGGATCAGAACACCCGCCAGATGCAAATCTCCGATGATGCCTTTATCGCCCACGACCTTGCGCGTTTCAACCATGCCCCGGATTCTATTATGTACTACACAGGTGGAGTGGTCATGAACTTAACAGAGCACATCGAGGACATGAGGCTTACGTTTTCGGTATATTCCAATGTTGCTCCCCATAATCATAATTATAGGGAGCTCCTCGGAGAGGGCGTCTGGACTGTTGCTCTGGCAAAGGTCGACGGCATTAATGATGGCCCGATTCCGGGCTTGTCAGGAGAGTTCTTGCCGCCTACTGGGCGGGCTGTCACATTTGAGCTTATGACCATCGCTCGCTGGGATGGAGGCATGATGAAAGAAGAGTACCTCTGGTCTGATGGTCCGAGTCTCTACCGTCAATTTGGTATTCTCCCAACACCACCAGCCAAGGATCTCCCCAATATTGAACTCAACCCGTTCATCACGCCGGTCTCCACCACACCTGGTATTGATAAGTCAGCCATCAACAAGGCTAAAATGACCGAGTCCGACGACGGTCTCAATGCTGGAACATTCGATTACCAGAGTCTGCACCTCTCGCCGAATCTGACCGTCTATGGCCTTACAGATACTCCTCTTAGCCTTGATGGATATCTTGAAAAGCTGGCCATGCTCAAAAAAGCGTTCCCAGACCTCAGACTTGAGAACAAGCCATACAGGCAGGTTGTTGCCCAAGGGGATTGGACTGCGACCATTGCCATGCTCAGCGGCACGCACCAAGGCCCATTAAGCCTCCCGCCCTATCTAGCTTCCGCTCCGGTGCAGCCAACTGGCAAGAGGTTTGATCTGCTGCACTACACTATTTGCCGATGGCAAAATGGTCTGATTGTCGACATGAGGATCAACCTTGACACTTTTGGCATCCTTCGTGAGATTGGAATAGCCCTTTAGGGACGTTAATGCGCGCCGAGGCAGTAGCCGGACTGTAGTTGGGAAGCAACAAATTGTAAACGCCGACGAGGCTTATGTAAATAATTATGGCAGCTACTACTTGGTTTACTATAACTATTTATAAAACCGACGCAGATGGTAAATTATAGCCTTCCTTGCATTTTCTATACCCGAGGTTAACAATTGCTGTCAGAAGAACCTGCGGAGCCATCTGACAGGTGGCTGGCTAGGTCTCAGTACTAGAGAACTCATATGCAAGGATTGCGGAGGCCCTCTTAACTGCGAAGGGCCGGAATTCGAATTTCTCTACCCCAATACCAATATCTATTGCTTGCGGACCTGGTGCAGAAGGCCTCTTCACTTTGCTCGAAACCTCGCCCTGACGATTGCATTGATCCTCAGCTTCCACAAGCAAGAAAAAAAAGAAGCGCTAAATCGAATAATCGTTAGATACACTCATAAACAGTCTTGGTCCTTTTCCTCTGGATCAAAATGATTGGAAGGAGCCAAAAAGGTACTGCTGAATAGCGTTCAAAGGACGCTAATAGAAATGATCATACATCACAGATAAAGACATTGAAGTTGATATGGTAGCATTGTACTTCTACTGATTGTGTCGTCATAAGCTTTCAATACCGTGGGAGTACTTTAAGAGGAGGTGTCCTCGGAGGAAGAGGAATATTTGGACTCACATCTGACAGGATGAGAAGTTAGCCTGGCTCACCTCGGCCAACCCCTCAGGCCAAGCACCACTCCTAGTAGCGGCGACCTGCTACCCTAATATTAACTAATACTACTGGGTACTTGTGAAATAAAGAAATAAAGAAGGGGTTGCGTCGAGTATATCAGCTGCCCGGCCTCGAAAACAACTGCCCACACGTTGTTGGTCGGAATCAAAGACCTTACTACAGCCAGGTGTCAATCCGAGACATTATTAACCATTAGTAAGAGTCCTGGTCGCCAGGAAGATGGCGCAAATTCAACCTTTGAAGTCACCAAAAATCATTGGATAGTGGTCAGCTGAACGATTACCGTTCACGTCACCTTATTTGAGGAAATTCAGCGACACCTGATAAGAGGCTAACATGCAATTGGGGAGTGCCACAGGAACCAGATCAGTAACCTTCTGGAAGTCAATAAAGCCCAATCAAAACCCCCATTCTGAAGCCATAAAATCATCCATCCT
>NW_003315025.1:837071-846968 GCF_000150825.1 Verticillium alfalfae VaMs.102
CAATCCTCCTGAACTTCCTGCATCATTCGCAAGGTTGAGCTAGCGGCCATTGCTTGCCCAAGCCCCCACTTTTCTTCTGCTTGATGTCTCGTCGGGATTTGAGCTGTCGATGGGTCCAGCTCGAGGCCCCGATAAAAGTCCAGTAGTGCGGCACCTTTGTTGGACTGGTGACGATCTCCTTGTTCTTTCGTGACAGTTGGATCAAGGTCTTGGCTGCGTTGTTCCAATCGATCAACCCACTCATTCAGAGGAACTATGTCGGGCACAGTTTGTAGGCTGACTTGCCGATGGTCCAATAACGCGGGCAGTAGCTTCTGCCACGTTGTCTTTGCAGGATTCAGCGCATGAAAAAATCGAATTGGCACCTCTTGAAGTCGAGAAAAGGCAAACTCCACCAAAATATCGGCCAAGATATCCACTGGAATCCAGTCGACGTTATTGTAAGCCCCAAGCGTGGACGGCATGAATCCCAGATCCAAAGAAACATCGATCAACTGGTCATTCATCACTGTTCAGCGACAAGAAGGAAAAGAATCACATTTTTCTTTCATAATGGGGTTCCGTACTCACCGTGGGCAGCCATTCTTTTGAATTCCAACTTCCTAAGTTGCCTCGCCTTGTGGGACCGGCAATTTGACCTACTCGACAGATAGTCGAGGTCATAGAACTATTTCCGGATGCCAATTCAATGAGGTGCTCAGCGACTAATTTTGAAGCCCCGTAGCCGTTATCTGGAGCTGAAAGGTCTGGGATGCGTGCTTCTTGTATGGGGCCTGAGGGATAATGGAACCAATTTGCCGCCACGCTGATGGAAGATACAAAGAACAAGTGTTTCTTCCTTTTGTATGTCTCGCAAAACTGGATCAGATTCTTAACGCCGGCAATTTGTGGCTCGAAAGCTTCCAAGGGAAGGTTGAAGTCGACCTTCCAGGAGTTGTCTGTTCGCAAGTCAACCATTAACAGAACCCGTGATATGTACACAGTGGCGAGAGATATTCAGGTCTTACGGAAGATTAAGTCCACCTTGTCAAGTAGCAATTCATAGTCGTCATCGGCGAGACCAAAGGATGGCAAATGTAGATGCGCTTCGAGAAACTTAACTCTGTGGCCCCAGTCGAATTTTAGACCTTTTTCACTCGCTGATTTGACCTGTTTGTCATGGGCCTGGCTTCGATTCAAGCACCATATCTCGTCGATTTGATCCTCGGCGTACAGCCTGTCAAGAAGGTAAGCCCCGACAGACCCAGTTGAGCCCGTAAGGATGACTCGCTTTGGCGGACTTGGCCGCTGAGACTGAGTTTGATATTTTCCCAAAAGTTTACGCATGCGAGGGGCTAGGTCAGTCCCTCTGTTTGGCTTTCCAGGCCCAGCTTGTCTATCTTGCTGGCTGAGCAAGTCCCAAATGACATCGGCGAGCTGTCGCAGCGTGCCGCATTCGTATAAGTGGCGCAGTTCAAATTTAAAGTTGTTACCCAACCGACTCTCGATCGATCTCTTCATTCCAAGCAATGTCAGCGAGTCAAAATCAGCTTCGATAAAAGTTTCATTGAGACCAACTGGCCTGGGCTTGATGTAGTCGCTCGCCGCGTCCAGTATGACTTGCTGGATCGCCTGCAAAGTAGTTACTTCGGTTTGCAACGTTTGATTAGGTTGGTGTTCTTGTTTGTATATATCCTCAATAACAAACTTGAATGTCTGACTGATTCCGGGGCGGGACAAAGTCCCCTTGGCAGTTCGTGTCAGTGGCTCATCGACAAACCTGATGTAGTCTCGATGGACCTGCGCAAAGCTCGGCAGCCGAAGGTTGCATTGCTGAACGACAGGCCATAGTTCTCGCAACATCTCATCGATACTATGTGAAGAGGCGGCGCTTGGTGTTGGCTCGACCAGGATTGCAGCTTGAAACATGCCTGTCCCTACTATGCACACTGCGCGCACAAGTGGATGACCGGCAATTACATCCTCGGCATCTGAGGGTTGAAACTTCTCGCCATTCGATAGAACAATAAGATCATCTTTGCGGCTCTCAAACTTCCACTGCAGTGGATTCTGGGGATGTTGCGAGTACAAGTCCTTCGTGTGCCACACATCAAGGCCCGGGAAATTGACGAAGATGGGTTGCATCAGATCAAACTTCGCATGACGCTCGAACACAAGCTCAAAACGACCATCGGACTCTGGGCGCATTGAGTAGCCCGTTTCGCGAGCAAAACAGAAGTATGGCCAATCGTTACGATTTGGTGGCATTGTCGCAAACAACTGTCCCTCAGTGGTGCCCATGCTTAGTTTCAGAGGCGTATACTGGTTGATGATGTCACCAGCTGCTCTAGAGATTGGTCCACCGGCCGTTGTGACAAACTGCAGACGCCTTAGTTTTTCCAGAGAGGCGGGCGTCTTGGCTATATCGTTGAGGATGCTTGGAGGTAGGAAAGCTGATTCGACGGGGTTGGTGTCCAATATTTGTTCAACCGATGACACAGAGATCGGCGTATTGAAAGGCAGAACAATACGCCAGCGAAAATAGATGGCGCCGTATAACCCGATGGAAATACCGGCCGCCTAGATGTGAGCGAACCTCATTTGTCAGTTTTACGGCATAAACTGTAAAAAAAGTGATGGCGGGAGGTGGTCGTACATGAAAAAGGGGCATTGCACAAAGCATCCTTGTCCCGCTCCATTCCACGAGCGTCGGCATCTTGCCAGCTATGGGTTCCATTTCGTGAAATCCATCTACGCAAGCGGCGGCTCCCAGATAGAGAGGCACAATCTTAGGAAGTCCCGTAGATCCGGATGTATGCAGAAGGGCAAGCACATCGCCTCGCCCCTGTTCAAAAGTCTTGTCGTATGGATAGTGCGGCACAGGGGATGGGTCCAGGAGCTCAGCCAAGCTTGGGATTATGTGTGTTCGCATCAGTCGATCATTGAGGAACTCTGGATTATCTGAAGCTGAACAAGTAATCCATGCTTCGCAGTTTGAGGTTTTGATTAAGGCCAGATGGGCGTCGGTTTTGTTGCGCGGCGATGATAAGAGGACCTGATAGCGTAAGCTGAGAACCTGGGTTGGAGAGAGGAAACTTACTCGACAACCAGTCTTAACGCCTGCGAGCATTAAAAGAAAGTACCTGAGGTCATCTATAGAGAGTACAGGTAAGTTGATTTGGAGCTATGAAGATGTAGAGTTGGGGAAACAGACTTGGGCCACTGTAGCCAACGGTGGGAGGGGCTCGCAATTGCGCCGTAAATGAGGCAAGCCAAGCCGCCGTCCGATCGATCGATGTCTTGAATTGTAAAGCGGTGACCTTGCGGAACGTTCTCGGTTCTTCATCAGAAGGAACCTCGTACAGACAGAGCTCTGGCACCTCCTGAGCCAATGATTCGACTACGAATGGAAGAAGTCGACGACCAGGTTGATCAGGAAGCCGTACGAAACTGTTTTGATTCTGCATCAAGGCAGTTGAGTAGTTTGATATCTAAAAATGTAAAAATTGCGAGTGGTTTTATAGTGAATAAGACGAAAACGGCCTACTGACACGACAAGATGACGGATTGCTACCACCTCTCCTTCAAGCCCATGGGCTGGGGTGTCGAGCTTTTAGATAACAAAAGAACGGACAACATCACCAGACCCGTCGCGGTCCCTGGTCGGTGTTGTGCCGAGTTTTCCGGCTTTCGGCACTTGTAGGGAGCTGCCGCTGGAACCTAAATCAAAACCTGGCTATTATTACCTAGCAGGGACTAACCTCGAGTGATCGACGTGTTCAAGGTTGTGGAGAATGTAGCGGTATACAACATGCTAACCACAGTGTCTATATCCATCCTACAATATAGCCTCAGGGCGGCAAGCAATCCGGCCAAACCCGAGCTACCCAAATAGCAAACGCGATAGAAAGAATGATATCACTACGACGCAAAGAACTATAACATTGCAGCCTGTTCTTTTTTTTTCATAAAAGAAAAAGAAAAAAAGAGAGCGTAGATGGAAATTCACACGACCCTCTAACAAGATTATGGAAGTGTAATCACCGTTCCGTGTTTCTTCAAGGAATCACGGCACAGTGATCATGGCCAGAAAATCACAGCACGTCAATCACAGAACACTGATCACCGACCAGGGAGACCATCAGTCACACGACTAAGAGGAACGTTCAAGAGGTAATACTTAGTACTCTCCTCAAAGAAGAATGCATCTGAATATTAGATATCTTTCTGATTGTTCGAGATTCGAGATCACTGGAACCCGTGGCCACGAATGTATCAGCTCTTATTCGCGTTCCTAGGAGATAATATCAAAGATCAAAAGTATATGAATATACTGAATCTGTCCTGCCAACGCCTTTCCCCTCCGTCTTGAGATTTGCATCAGCGAATCACGCTGTCGCAGCACTGATAGGTACGTGTTACCCGGCTCATTCGACCCAGTCTTTAGTAAATTGGCGAACTGAATACCCTACTGGCCCTCAAAGTTCAGGAAGAAACTCCAATGCACCAGCCTCGCAAATATTGAGGTATTGGTACTGCGTCGCTCATGGAAGGGATACATCGATCCCCGCGAGAACGTTTGCCCACGTATGGCCCATCACGCTGAACAGCCACTGGGCTTCCGAGTATCGTTGAGTAAGCGGCATCGGCAAACTCAATAGGCCGAGCCTGATAGACCAAACTCAAAGATGCCACTAGTGACTCTTAAGTAACTATGTTATTTCGTCCGCTCGTGAAACCGATATCGGAATTAGGATCTAATAAAAGGTTGAGCACCGTTGTTACATGGAAATATCTGTCAACTGGCCCGTGCACCTAAAGTTAGGCTTACCCATACAGGCTTGCAACCAGTAGGTAGATTCAAGGGAAAGGTAGAAAGATTACAGGTCTGGGAGAACAGGACTGGAAATGCAATGCAAGGGGGGTATTCGTCTGTCAAGGGACATGCATCACTGAAGGTTCACCTGATCCCAATTTTTTTTAGCACCTATTAACTTAACCAATACACGCACACTTGAACCCCCGTACATTAAGCGCAATTCTTGTTGATTCCCATTCCTAGGTCCAAGGAGAGAGCTCAGACCGTCGTAACCATATCGAAATGGCCGGTTATAAGAGCACATCTACCTTGGGTACCTGATGCATGAAATTTGTTATACATATTCTGAAAGAAACAATAGGTGGTGGAGAACAAGTCCCCTGTCTTATCCACACCACAAGCTCGAGCCTTCGAGCACCACTTGTGACCATGCAAAATATAGGCCATAAAGGCCAAAACATACATACAACACCAGGTATTCGCCGGTGGTCACCCACCCGACTACTGATCCGGCCCTTACTGGTTTATCGATGGGAGAGCGGACGGGATCCCGAGTTTTCCAGTAGGTATGGTCGTATGTGACGGAAGGCGTTCCGCCAGGAGATTATATCCTCAACGGGAGTTGCGTGTCCATCTCAGATATTCAGATATACGCACAGCAATGAGCAATGCATGTGACTACCTGCACCGGGCTCCCAGTAACCAACAGAATGGGTCCTGACGAAACGAAACATATCAATGGACACCGCGCGATGGAGCTGATCTACCGACACTGTGAGTACGACTGGTTGCTGACGCGACAGGTTCCGGAGGAGCAGCACTTGGGACCAGTGAAACCGGAGTCACCACACTGGCCGTATAGAGAAGCACAGCCCGAGGTGGGGAGGGGGGGGGGATCGAAGGAGGGTTTGAAGGAGGAGTTGGAGTGGTGGGACGAGCGGTGGGAGGAGCGGTACTGCCGCCAACACCGTTCCAGACAGCGGGGCGCGGGAACGGGAAGGTCTTGTCGCCACCGTAGATACTGAATTTAGCATAGGCGTCGGTGGCACTGTAGGCGCCCGGAAACTTCACGAGGGGGCCGGGCGAGCCGTTGCCGCCGTTGACGACCTGGATCTGCACGCAAGACACGTGGTGCTCGGGCGGGTTGACGTGCGAACGGTCAACACCTTGGATGGATTAGCTACCTTTTTCGGCTTGTCTTTTTCGATATCACTGGTGCATACCAACATGCTCAGCGCGGAAGAGATACTCTCAGTTCGGGGTATTCTTGGAAGCCTTGGCGGCGATCCAATTCCTGCCCCAAGTGCACCAAGCATTCTTGGTAAAGCCGCTGCTAAAAGCTGCAGACTCCTTCCTCGAAGATCTTGAAACAGTCTCCAGATCCGTCGTAGGCCTTCACGTTGTCACCGGGGGCGCGGGACATGTAGACCAGTCTGGGGCCTAGCCGCAATAGATTAGCAATCTCATCACCTTTCCAGTAATGGCGTATGTGGATATACCAGGATGCTCCATGGGGGCGCCAACCCCAAGCCTGACGCGGACCTCATCGCCGGCATTGACGGTCAGGACCTCGGTGCGGTCAGCAGCGGAGAAAGCGCCCTAGTTGCAGCGCATATCAGGACCATCGGCGAAAGATCCATCGCGAATGTCGGCCGCCGGGTTGGATGAGAATTTGATGGGGTTGTACTTGGTGGCGCAGGTGAAGGTTTGGACGTGCTTGAATGAGGGCTGTGAGTTACCATTAATGATGTTGGTGTCGAAGAAGTAGTGCGCCGAGGCCACCTGGGCGACGACGGCAAGAACAAAAGCGGAGACCTTCATGGTTGAAAAGAGGTCAATGAATATGGGCTGAGAAGTGAAAGAAGCTGAAAGAATGATGCTGTTGAACAACATCCAGAACCACCAAGTTGTGTTCGGATCTTGGGTCTATCTATGTTGCAAAAACCAATTTGCTACAAGCCCATAGCAGCACACGGGCCATGATGGCCTTGACCAGAGCTTGACTCGTCATCAACAGATGCAGTGCTCCTTGTTGATTAAATTGTAAGGCATGGCACTCAGGAAATTGCTCGAATAGCTTCAGTGTGCAGTTTCTGGGCCTCGCTAGAAGGCACGGTTCGGAAATGGTGTCGGGTTGCATGCTCAATTGGCCGGATCTTGCATGTTTGAGCGATTAGCGAAGTACGATCTTGCGTCGTGAAAGAACATGTGATCAATTGTCAGCTCAATAAGGTCTGATACCTTGGAGTTCATTGATTAAGGATTAGTCCCGTGTCCCCAGACGTTGTAATTTCAGGGTGGCCGTGGCTTCGGTAGGTAAGCCATGAACGTGGCGGATTGAGACTACCGGTGCCTCGAGGACCGGTCATCACATGTTCACCATGCACCTGATCTTGGACTGAAGAATCAGATTTGTTTAGGACGGAACGTGCTTACCGCAAAATCACATCCATTGCTAGACTGCCACGATTCGAGGATCGTTGTGTCGCTGGTGTAAGTGGTGGAATTTTGAGAGGAGCCGCCGCTGCAAATCCCCAACACACCTTAGCGGCTTCCCTGTAGCCTTCAATAAAAATGAAAGGCTGAGATTCCAGGAAAGGCCAGGTCGTGGCCAATCTGTGGTGCTTGGGAAAGAGGAGGCCCCTACGCCGCAGCCAAGGTGTAGCACATAAAGGGGTAAAGCTGACACGCTCAACTGACACGCCTGGGTCTAGGGCGAAGCTGACAGTAGGAACTGTCACGACTCCAAACATGTTCATTTATTCGATTTTCTTTCCAAAAAGAATATGCCTCAATGTCTACATGGAGAGGAGTCACATCCAATGAGGAGAGACCAAGGCTCTGCTCTACTGACATGGGGAATTCTTCAATCCGTCTTGTGACCATAATGATATTGGTTATTCCGTCGCTACTAGTCCGCGGTATCGACTGGAGTGGTTTCCCGCTAGGAAACATCGGCCGCCATTAGTTAAGGCTTATCAACCTAAGAGCTAGCCTCGAACATCAGAGTTGTATATTCCCCGAGACTCACGTTAGAGGTTAGCTTCGAAGTGTGACTTGATGTTGTCCATGAAGCATTGCGTGGCAGCTCACCTGGAAGCAATGTCTTGCAGTATTCGTTGCTCTAGTCGTTGCTCCAGCTGTTCGGCATTGTCAACGAGACCATAAACGAGCTAAGAATCCTATTCTCCGGCTTGTCAACCAGTGCCAAATGTTGTAAAATGGCCTGAGTAGGCGGCAAATCTTAAGAAGATATTCACGTCAAGAAGCAGAGGTCTGAGGAACAACAGGAAGATACCCCAGTTTTGTTCCAGTTTGGCGTAAGTTAAGTTTGCGTCGCTGGAGTTGATGTGCCTCGCCTTGTCAGATAGATGAGAGGCAGACAGACTACGTGTGAGAAATACAGTAAAACCTGCAACAAACAATTTCCGTAGGTGTTCCTCGGTTCGTCGTGCGGAGCTTCCTTCAGCCTGCGGCAAAATAGAGCAAGGCCGGTGAGTCTACGTACACGGGTACCAGTTACGCGGAATGGCATATCACTCCCTAAGAGAATGTATACCCATGCTCCGCTTTAGCCTTTATTGGCAGGCCGCTAATAGTTGGTCGAAAGTATGAAATCAATATATTAGGTAGGTCATGTGATTCTTCTTCCCATTTGCTGAATATTCGTTCGGTGACTGGTATAGTACCACTTCAAGATAGTTCATAGTCAGGAGCTAATGAACAGTTATCAAAGTTTATTTTAACAAATGCTCCAATAAAAATCATTCATAGCTGCTGGTCTTACTTACCGCATAATTCTTTCAAAATCAATCTCGGGGGCATTTCACTCCACGAATTAAACTGCCGCTTACGGGGAAACAGCCCCCTTTCTGTGCATTAAAATGCGCTATTTACAAAGAGATCAAACTAGGCATTACGCGTATATACTACCCCGACTTTCAGTACTATTAAGTATACTCGTATCTAGTTGCCTGCTGCATTTACGCGGACTGTGTCGATCTTTTACCGAGATTCACTGCTTTATTCAAGCTTACTAAACAGTTTTAAGATACTCTTATAGTTTCCGGAGTTTTAGTATATAAGGGATGGATTCTATAACGCTCAATAGAATGCTTCTTTACTCAACAGCTTCATATTCGCTTCATCCCAGACCTCAAACTAAAGCCAAGATCCTTTATACCTATCAATCTACCACTATGCATATCACCAAGACCCTCACCGCCGTTCTCTGCCTCGGCACTGGAGCTCTTTCCTATAAGGTCCGCATCTTCCCTGGCGCTAACTGCGGAGGAGGCGCCGCCCGCGACCTCAACATCTTTGACAACACCTGCAGAAGCACGGACCTCTTCAGTTTCCGTTCTTTCCGCGTCCTAGGCTACGGAGCCGGGCGACAGAGGGCTAAATTCTGGTCGGGGTCCATCTGCTACGAATCGGATGCTTTTATCCAGGATTGGTGGGCCGACGGTGGCAGCGATACTTTCAAGATCGGCACGTGTATCACTCTACCTAAGACGGCTAAGAGTCTTGGATCCTATTCGTCCTAATTCTAGCGCTCTCTCTGGGTTTCGTGAGCAGAAGACGGTTTACACTATTACTTTTAAGGTATGTTTCCCGGTAGGTCTTCCCTTATGAGCTCATTCAATCTAATACATGGATCATTACCTAATCCTGTTGCTAGAACGTCTTCTATACACGACTCTATGAAGCGCACGAATAAAGTAACTCGGACCTCCTTGAAGAAATCCACCTTCGGCTTTCTGGCGCGCTAACTTGAGAGGGTGGGACCCGTTGCTTTGGATGAGTAGGTGCTTAGTTATATTAGGATTGATCTATAAAGCCTTATGGAATCATTTGATTTCAGACAATAAAATCAACATCAATCCTCTTACCTTTCAAAGTAATGCATTGCATGTTCGTCTTACTCACAGTGCTGGATTCACCTCAGTGGCTCAGACCCTAGCTTGTTGCGTATTGGGAGGTATCCAGAGAGCTCTAACTGTCAAAGCACAAGCGAATTTTCACGTATGAGCTTAAGAAAGTGACGTTCCAAATTACTCGCATTCGCTCTCCAAGCAGCTATCGGGACTCTGTGCTGG
>NW_003315025.1:847068-878931 GCF_000150825.1 Verticillium alfalfae VaMs.102
ATTCCATCGACCTATCATCGGCATGTTGCAGCCGCTATGGCAGTCGTCGTAGAAGCTATGTGGGGCACTATCACTTGGACTGGGCACTTGGCACCGTTTCCGTGTACCGTTCAGTGATACTGAGTGTAGGTCTGAGCAGGACTAAGAGCCGATTACTGTATGTTGTAGAACTGGGCTAACAACAGCTGGGCAAACTCAATTCGGGCTCTTTATCCTGGATGGACATCCCTTGGCATGGGAGACTTGAATGGTTGTTTTCGCACCGCCAAAGTAAACCTAGGTACTCCGAATGGGAATGAATTAAAGGGGAAGGCTCCTAGGAATTGGTTGCATCAATGCCGAAATCATGTGGATTTTGCTGATGTACACCGTCTTCTTCCCCCAGTACGCCCACTCTTTCTTCCCGTCAAGTTTCATCTGCGACCAGTCCTTCCAATAGTCTCTCGCGTCATGCCCTGATATACTTGAAAAAGCACTTATCCGGGTGAAATGTATATGTTACGAGACCAACACTGACCCGGGCCCGGCGGGCTATGATCGGTCGATGGACCATCCATGTGTGAGACTGATTGTTGGTGTGGCCGAGAGAAAGAGGTGGGTTCTTCGCTAGGGTCATCCTAGCTCCTCGAGAGTGGCATTCATGGCTGACTTTAGAAATCGGTCTGTCGCTACAGAGTTTGTTGCGATCCGGATTCAAGTCTTCTTCGATCAAGATGTTGTTTCAGTGACCGTTGATGTTGCTCCTGCGGGATCATCCTTGTTGTGCCGATGAGCATGACGTGAAGGATGTAGTCTGGGGGAAAAACTCGACCCGTCGGCTGGTGTTGTTGGAGATCCAAACTGGCAGCTCGGCACGTGACACAACGATTAGTATCGGCGGCCAAGCAAAATACCTGGGTATCAATCATATAATGATCCGTTCATCACGAGCCCTCTTGGCCTCCAGGTGCTGTCGGTCTCGTTCAGCCATAGGCTCGGGGCTATTTCCTGAGTCATGAGTAGGCGTTTCTTGCGATGTTGAATAGAAATCCTATGTCAAGGATGGTGGTATTCCAGCGACATCGTCTCAAATAATAGGAAAAGCTTTTGAAAACATCATGATTCATACCAGGGGCATCGCGTCGCCTTCATTGGCTGTTGGCAAAATCACCGTTCTGTGTCCATGGCATTGCTGTGTGGTAGGGGCTGCCTAGAGCGAGTACGTCGGTGCGGAAAGAGCATATTCCAGTTTCCAGTCCCAAATTTTAGCCCCAATCATGCACACAACTACCTTCTCAACCTCTCTGCAACTAGGACTGCCAAGAAGAGTGCGATCTTGAATCTTCTGCAAGGCACGCCCGCTCACGTATTGGCTCACGCATTGGAGTCCAATTCTTGGCTTGGTGGCTTGTGATCCTGAGACTCTCCATCTTTGCATTTGACAACCTCAACTGAAGTTGGACGCATCTTGTTGTTCACTGTTATGTCCCCGACGCGGCGTTTCAGCTCGACGGTCATGAGGTTCCATTGACACGAGGCATCGAACAAGACCCCGCTATGTAGCAGATGCACCGTCCTGTGCCAGGAGTGGAGCAGTGCCTGGACAGTAGAACAAGGGAGTTGCCAAGGACCCAAAGGATGTAGCCAAGACGGCAAGCAAGCTTGACGGGCGATCGGGAGCCGCATCCACGGTATTTAGTCGTCTTGGCATCAAATGGCTCCTTCAACGGCTCAAGAATCTTCGTTGAGCAGAGAAAATTCGCGTCGCGCTTGTCAGAGGACGAACTCATGGAACAAGAGGAAGGTAACAATAAGCTCAAGAATACAGTCAGAGCTAGCGCGACCAGTGTGGCTCTCAATCTCGGGGCAGCCAAACCTTAACGCGCCGTCTGACTCGCCCAAGAGGACGCCACCAGCAGAGCCGTTGGTCCTTGCGCCTGTTTTGCTGTTCGGGTTCCGCCACGAGCTTTCCATCAAGGTTTGGGATCTCCGCGCTGGCGTCTACCTTGCTTTCACTGCAGTCGCTACACTGCACCCTTTGTCTGGCCCGTCCGACGAAGACCTCAGGCCAGCTATCCAATCGTCGATGGCGAGACCGACATTCGTGAGAATCAGCATCGCGCCAGTTCGTCTGAAGAAGAAGAAAAACGTCTCGGCAACACGGCACTGGATTTTGCCCCTCACAAATGGGCCCCGGCTCGTTCTTCTCGAGCTTCCACATTGATTCTAGCTCCCCCCTCTCCGCAATGATGGCGCTCTGTCGATCGGGCAAGCTGTAAGGCCCAGCTGGGGTCGTAATCAGCCGTCAGGCCTATATCGTATCGCTGGTTGGCAGACAGAGATTCAATGGGCTGCAAATGACCCTGATGGGCCTAAGCAGGGGGCACCAGTCATCGTCATGCCAAGCCATTACTGTCCTTCCCGTTACGGCAGCCACCCGCACAACGGCTTGGTGGACAAACCGCACTACACATAGGGCCGTTGCTCAGTGGTGGCTATCACGCAATAGTGAACACGACGGGGCGAGACTTGCGCCCAGCATCTCGGTCGGGGCATCGTTCTGAGCACCACAAGTCAACGCGAACACGGCGAGCGATCCAGACCCCTTCCGATGCAGTCTGGTGGCATTGGGTTCCATCGAAGGCAGGTGGAACTGGATACTATGGAAATGCTTCATGTGAGTGGCGCCTGCCGGTTCGCGAGCATGCTGCTCCCAGCTGGCGCTTGCCCCTCCCTGGTTGCTGGTCACACAGTTGCCTGCCATGGTCATCGTTGCTACCTCTCGAGCTATCTAGCTGGGGTAGGTTGGTACGGGGAGGGCCATTCGGGGGCAATTGCGACAAGAGTAGCAGGGGCATCACTTGCCTGAACAAAACATAAATACACCCTTCGCACCCCCCAGCTATGAACAGCCTCTCTTGCTCTGCTCCTCTAGCCTCAAGCCCTTGCCCGCTCCCAGGCCATCGGATTCCCTTTCCCTGCCCTTTCCTGTCCCCCGACACCTCCCGCTCCCTCCTCTGGTCATCTACTACAAGCTATGCGCTTCAACACTCTCGCCAGCGCGGCTCTGGCCGCCAGCTCGGCCGTCATGGCCAAGGAGCTGCCCAAGAACGAGGAGCTGGCCGCCGAGCTCTACGACTCAGGCGTCATCCACGAGCAGATGATGGCCAAGAAGATGGCCCACTGGACCGCCGAGTTTGAGGCCGGTCTGCTGCAGTCTTCCAAGTGGCCCCGCCTCAACTACACCAAGTGTGTCAACGGCTACGCCGAGGCCATCAAGGGTGACCCTCTGCACAAGTTCAAGTGCAAGAACGTGAGTCTCTGCTCTTGTCATCTATCTGTGCACACGTGCTGACAATGGCAGATCGACCTGTACGACTTCATCAACCACAGCGAGCTTGGATCGCCCAACTCGGACGCTTCCTTCCGCACCGGCTCCTCCGCCTGGGGTTGGACCGACCCCGAGTCCGGCCGTGAATTCGTTACGAGCGGCATGTACGATGGCGCCGCCTTCCTCGAGGTTCTCCCCGAGGGTCGTCTCCTTCACCTCGGCTTCCTGCCGTCATATGCCCCTACCGGCCCCCGCTCTCTGTGGAAGGAGATTCGCTCGTACAAGAACTACATGCTCATCGGATCCGAGCTTGAGGGTCACGGCATCCAGATCTTCGACATGCGGAAGGTAGGCTTCTAGCCTGATACACCCTCCAGAGCAGTATCGTACTGACAGACAAAGCTCCTCACCATCAAGGCCGCCGACGCCCCCGTGCGCTTCTCCAACGACAAAGATCTCACAGGTCACTTCGCCGACCTCCCCGTGGGCCGCAGCCACAACGTCGTGATCAACGAAGAGGCGAACTACGGTGTCGCTGTGGGTGCCGCGCCCCGCAACGGCACCTGCAAGGCCGGTCTCATCTTCTTCGACCTGACCGACCCATCCAAGCCCACGAGGCTTGGTTGCAACGGCGAGGACGGCTACGTCCACGACGCCCACTGCCTCATCTACCGTGGTCCCCACAAGAAGTACGAGGGCCGCGACATCTGCTACGGCTACAATGAGGACACGCTCACCATCTACGACGTCACCGACAAGGCAAACTCCAAGATCATCTCCATCACCTCGTACGAGGGCGCGACCTACACCCACCAGGGTTGGGTTCTGGATGTGAACAACCAGGAGTACCTGTTCCTTGACGACGAGATTGACGAGGTACCTTAATCTCCACTCTTCTTTCTCAAGACTCCGTGCTGACCCATTTACAGGAAGAGAGTGCTGGCCCCGCTGCTGACGGCTACCCTGTCACTTACATCTTCGACATCCGCGATCTCGAACACCCCAAGCAGACCGGCCTGTACAAGGCTGCGGTCCGCGGCATCGACCACAACCAGTACATCCGCGACGGCCTGAATTTCCAGTCCAACTATGGCGCTGGTGTCCGCGTCTACGATGTCAGCTCCGTGCCCGAGGACCCCACTGGTGACTCGGTCTGCGAGGTTGCTTTCCTCGACATCTACCCTGAGGATGACAACGAGCCCGGCGGTGGTATCGTTCAATACTCGGGTACCTGGGCCTCTTACGCGCAATTCGACTCGGGCTATATCTTCATCAACACGATCGAGCGCGGCGCCTTCCTCGCCAAGCTGACCAAGCGCGAGAGGTGCAAGCCCAAGAGCTGCAACGCCGACAACTGTCTCCGTGCCCTCCGCTCTAGCTCGGTCAAGGGCCGTCTCGAAGAGAGCCAGGAGTTCTGCGCCGGCTTCCTCGATGGCTGGAACGCCCAGGTCACCGCTGTCCCCGACTACGCCCAGAAGGCGTGTCCTACCAATGTCATCTCGCGTGTCAGCTCGGCGTGCTCGTGCCTGCCTACCGCGGCCCCCACAACGGCTTAGACGGTCGAAGTGGCGACTGAGATGTCCGCTTCGGTATCTTGGGATGAGTATCCCAAGGTGATTAGCGGACCTGGCGATACTGCCAGTGTTTCGTCCATCGTGTCTTTTCCAACCGCCGAGTGCGAGGCCGTTTGAAATGTATCGTGAGAAACATGAGAATGAACATTGGATATCACCCATGCTACAACGCCTTGGGTTGTCAGGGCATGTTTATGGCTAATCCATTCTGTCAATAGTGTAATGAATAATGAATACGATATGTCAAGGATGTCCAGTAATGCAATTGTATGCAG
The DNA here is from genome assembly GCF_000150825.1 of Verticillium alfalfae VaMs.102. Lineage (NCBI taxonomy): Eukaryota > Fungi > Ascomycota > Sordariomycetes > Glomerellales > Plectosphaerellaceae > Verticillium > Verticillium alfalfae. Next base: position 852,228 of record NW_003315025.1, read on the forward strand.
TTGTCCTGATGAAGTTTCCATCCACGTTGGGCGTTAGGAAGCGTTGAAGTCGAACAAAATTTGTTCTCATCTCCACCATCAAACGGGGACTTGGTGAGCTCATTTTCAGATGCTTTCCTGTCAGGCAACTCTTGAAAATCACCGACAAACCCCGCGAGCCCACGCCATGCAGGGTTCTCGTAAGAATGCAACCTCAGGCCGTCCTCCCAGCACCACAGCTCATCCTGCCGCAGGACGGCGCGGCGTCAACCCCGCCAGCTTTCTGCACCCCTCCTGCGCCAAGACACGGCATGCCGCCGCCATTGGGCCGCTCCCCTGGCGGGCCACACCACGCCGAGGCTGAGATGCGTCAGGCCATATTAATCACGGCCTCCTGGCGCAGGACGGGTAGAATACCTTTCCTCGTATTCCAATATTCTCACTGCTTAGGATGAGGGGTAGCACTGCGGTTGAGGATGATTACGGGAGGTGAGAAGATTGGAATCAGGATGTTTGTGCAGTAGTTTGCTGACGCCTGCCGAATCCATGCAGAACAAGTGCGGGCTGAAGTGTTTTCCATGTGAGGGCCGCAGATCCGGCACCATAGGCATGTCGGCGGGACGAAACGGGGATATGAGAGCTGGAGATGTCCCTCTCAGAGGGTCTCAAGACTGTTACATAAACCTCTCAAAGTATTCTTCGTCCGGTTCCCAACGCCTCCGCAACAAGGCCATCGGTGAACATTGTCACCTGCTTCCACGCCTCCAATGCTGTCCCTCCTCCTCTTCGCCGCTGCGGTGGCTGCGCAGTGCACACTGCCAACCACGCCCCTCGCCTCAACCATCACCGAGCCCTTTGGTATCCAGGTTCAGAACCCGGCGTTTCCCGAAATCCATAACCGCTACCTCTATCTTTGGGATGCCGGCGGCGGCGACAAACATCTCTATCTCAACCCCGCCGGCGTTCCCGCGACGACGCTGACGCTCGACGCCGGCGTTCTCGAATTGGGGCCTCTCTTTGCCGTCATCAATGGCGAGGTGCGTTCCTGACCTGTCCTAGTTGACGTCTTGCTCTAATGAACCCAGTACACCGCCTGGGACAACACGACCAAGCTCTTCACCACGCAGCGCGGCGACCCTCGCGCCATCTTCGAGCCCACCCACGCCTGCAACCCCGACACGGCTGCCCCGCAGATCGAACTCACCTTCACGGGCCGCCAGACGTCCCCTCCAGGCGGTCACATCTGCGTCCGCCTCGCCTCGGGCAACAGGCACGAGTTCCGCTACTCGCCGCCGCAGAACCCGGCCCATGACCCCTCCCGTCCGTGCATCCCCGTCGTCCTGGCCCTCACGCGCGACGTTCCGCCCCCGCAGCCCGCGCCGACAACAATTACAACAATTACAACGACGACGACGACGACTGCCGGTCCCCCGGTCGTCCCGTCCGCCACGGCGGCGCCGGGTCCCTTCCGGGACGTGACGGCCCTGGGCTGGCGGTTCGTCGGGTGTGCGCCCGAAGAAGGCCCCGCGGGCGACGGTCTTGGGCGGACGCTGGGCGGGGCGCTGCACGCGGAGGACGGGCTGACGAACGAGGTCTGCGTTGCGTTCTGCCGGGGCCGCGGGTTCCGGTTTGCCGGGTCCGAGTACCGTCGTGAGTGCTGGTGCGGGAACACGCTGGCGGAGACGAGGGTGCCTGGGACGACGGCCGCGAGCCTGGCGGGGTGTCGGCTTCCATGCGCGGGAGACGGGGCGCAGATTTGCGGAGGGAGGGGGTGGATGAGTTTGTATGAGGCTTGTGTGGAGGGGGGGTCGTGTGTGAATGCTGAGTTTGAGTCGTGAGGCTTTGACGGCCCAGGGCTCGATTGTGATGGAGAATGCGCCTTAATCCATGGCGAGAGGTGAGATGCCGTGAAGGGTATATAGAATAGTACCTTACTCCATTGTACTGCTCCCTCCTTTTCGTTCCATCTGTTGATTGAGTTTGTTCGCCTCGGGATGTTCCTTGAACGCTCCATCGAAGGAATCAAATTGTTGAGGGAGGTGCTGCTGTCACGATGAAGTGCGGATCTCATGTCTTTGTTCGGAACAGAATATCTCATTGATGATTATGATGAATTACTTAACGCCACTGTAAATCCTATATAGGCAAAAAGGCGCCCGCGCCGCAACACTCCGTCGTCCGTTTAAGAAGGCTATGTGCAAGTATGGAATATCTCATTGCCGGAGCGTGAGGGTGAGAAGAGTGAAGAGGTCTTCCGGAGGGGATATCCGCGGTCATTTGATAGGGCCCTCCGCAGCTCTTAAATACTTCCTCTCGTATCCCGAGCCCGTAGCTCCGTAAGTGTCTGCTGTCACTCGTGCCATCGTTGCAGCCCGCCGGAGCTGAAGAGCCGGAGCGATAAATGCAAATGATTAACCTTGAAGAGACACTATGATTTTAGTCCATGCGCCGTAAACGTCAAACAGGTAGTCTAGGCACGTTGTATGATTAAACCTTGTTGCGGATGTCAACGCTGGCAGTTTCAAACTCAGCCGTGAGAGGCTCGCCAAGGAGGCCGTCCGAGGGCTATAGAATGATCCGCTGAGGCCAATGCGATTCAGGATATGCGTAATGCTCACGTAGACATTCCCAGCAAACGCTCCCTTGCACGTCATCCAGTATCAGTGCTGCGTGTCCATTGCCCTGTTGGATCAAGATGGAAACTGCGGCCAGACGAGCCACCCAATTGCGCTTCGTCTGCAGTACACCAATGCAAGGTGGTGGATCGAGGAATTCATCCCAGGACTTGATCGATACGGCACTCTGATTCCGGGAGGACGCATTGAAATTCCTTGGGCAATCGCAGGGAAACGAGATGATGTCCGGACGATCGGTCTCGATGCCCAGGACATCGATATCGGCGACCCACGCGCCCTGGTGCTGGACAGAAACAACCGATTCGAGCAGGAAGATTTCTTGGTCGATTTCTCCAGTGCACTCCCAATCTAGTGGAATCTTCCACGTGGTGAAAGACAGGTGCAGAGACGTTCCTTCAAACGTGTTGACCTCCACGCCATCATACTCAAGGTGCGCCACCTTGGATGCGTCAAAGCCTGGCGGCCGTATTCGAGGTTCTCTCGGGGATACCATGAAGACCATGCCCGCATGGCCTACATTACCCACCAGGTGTCTGATTCCGAGCTGCCGCGACACGTCGCTGGGATCCGAAAGGAGTATCTCTGATACGAAAATAGAATCCTCCGAGCATAAAGCGACCACCTCGGCCAACTGGCCGGGCTCAATATTGAAGCGGCCAGACTCGAACATGGCCACACAAGCAAACATGTTGGCGCGCTTCATCTCATCCATGTAAGAAGCGGGGTGGCGCATAGCCCTGTAAGAATCATGCGCGGAGTCGCGGGCGGCTTTCATGCGCGGAGGCAGCCAAAGAGCCTTCAGCAACTCTTGTTCCAGTATTCGAAGGGAGACAGTAGCTCGGGGAAGAGCTTCATAAACATGGCTCGCAACCTCGAGGATTTGCAGAGAAAGAGTCCATAACGGTGAGACGCGAGAAGCAACTGTGATCACGGAGAAGCACCCAGACGGATCGTAGGATGCATTGAGATCACCATGTTCTGACTGCAACACGTAGTCGATCACACGTTTGTTTGTCGGCGTCCATGCTATTTTTTCATCCATCGAGCCAGTCGAATGAGGTTGTTTTCGCTTCAAGCTTTGGCTGCTGATGCGAGCTTTGGTGTGGCGACGAGCGTATAGACGAGCGCTTATGTCCCCCGGCGACTCCTACAAACGTCGAAATATCATTGGTAAGTCTTGGAAAGATGGACTTCTGGCTCCTTCAAAGCTCGGGTTAGAGACTCACCACAAGAGACGTAACTAGATACCTGTAAACCTTGTCTGCAGACACGCTGTTCTTGAGCCATGAAATGCTCTCTGCTAGTGATTCAACTTGGTTGAGTTGAAGACGGCGCAGCTCGCGCTCCAAAGCCTGGGTGCAAGCTGCATGCTTCTCAGCTCGCACCCAAAGCCCAAAATCATGATAGGCAGAAGATCCCAACGGGTATAAGCCGAGGAACTCTGCACGTTCAGAGAACAGTGCGTCAAGATTTATCTCAATGTTGGATCCGGTGTTGGCTGTCGACAGGATTGTGTCATTTTCCTGAACGATGATTCTGCAAATCTCGCCCCTAGATTCGATGAACTGGCGTCGTTCCTGTAAATAATGCTTTTGAGGAGAGGCGACATCTGCGTCATCAGACTGCCTGATGTCAAACAGCCATGTGACATGGCGCTTGCCCACCCATCCACAATTCTCTACTGATGGGTAGGATTTGACAAGATGTTCTTCAATGGGGCTCGTAGTCGCATACTCTCTGTGAGTTCCATGGTAATATGCTACGATGGACTCGTCACCTTCGAGCTGAAGAAGGGAGCTGATGTGGCGCAGGTAGTCAATAGCGGAATCGATATCCGTAGAATGGCTCAGAGCTCTCATGATATGCGGATTGTTGAGTCCAAAATATGGCGCTGCTGCCGTATATTGAATCTCATCACTTCCATGAGGTCCGCTTTTTCCGAGAAAGTTCGCACCCCTTCTCCAGCCGTACTTGACGAGGTTTTGCTCACCCTCGCCGATGTCAGTCACAGCTGAACAGAGACGAAGAAGCCAGGACAACCGGTCATCTTTTCCGTCTCTTGGCCTCAACCGACTCAGCTGAGCCAGGCCTCGGCTAAGCGTTCTGCCCAGTTCCTGGAACCAAAGCAGGCTTACCTCGAACTGTCCATACAGTACGTTCCACTCGCGGAAGATGACTCCGATTGTCACAAGCCACAGCTGGGGCATAGTTATCCGATTCTGCATCTCCTCGTCGCTCCGAACAGCAACTGGCGCGCCATAATAGCGCAAGTGAGACAGAGCCAGTGACCATCGGAGATAATTGTCGGAGGGCGTGCCGTTGTACTCCAACCCCAGGCTGAGTACTCCCGAGCTGGGAAACAGCCCGTCTTGAAAAGACACCTTGGTCGCCTTTTCCTGAAAAACAATCATTTCCGGGTAAAGATGCCAAGCAGAAATGCCCCGGATGACGGCTCGATCGCAAGCCTGCTGAGGGATGTTGCACAAAAGTTTCTCGAGAACTTCCATCGCGCGCGTCCACGCCAAGATGACCGTGCCGTAGGTCGACCCGCCCCTGGGGTACGGGATTGTGAGATTGTTGGATATGAGGGCGAACTGAACCCGTTTGGACGCCATCGACTCACCAGCCCTTCTGATCCAGGACCTCACGCTCGCGTCCCAGGAAGCCAGCTCTGCCCGGGCGAATTCCTGCCTTGCCGCCGCCAGCGTCTGCAGACTCAGCATCTTATTGTCTTTCTGCTGGGCCTGGATTTGCTCCTTCCGCTCGTCGATAAGCTCCACCCAGATCGAGATGGCGGTTTTGGCATCCCAAGCATCGGCCAGCATGCATGCTAGGAGCAAAACGCCAATGGATGGAGATCCCGATGTGGCAGCAGCCCAAATCGAAGTGCAGTCAGCGCCGATGAACGGTCGGAATGGTCCGTCTTCATCCGTGCCCTGAGGGTTGACTTTGGGGAGCGCGAGAATCTCCGACACCCGCTTGCCGTATGCTTTGATGAGATTTGGCGTATCAGGAATCACCTCATTGAAGAGAAAGCCGAGTTTGCAGGCCGTTTTGTGGATGGATCCGCTCTCTGCTTCCACCCTTCTCTTGACGGTCAACGCCGAACCGACTGGGACGAACTCGGGCGATGGGTCACAGCGCCAGAAGCAAACGTCGACGTTCAGGTTCACAAGGGCTACCGTGTTCTCATTCGTGAAGGAGGCACCGGAAAAATTGATCTTCCCGATCGAAGCCATCGTGTTGTAGGCCAGCCGGGTTTGGGGAACTACCTATAGGAGTTGATGGTCGCGGCTGTGCTGTATAAGGTTGACTGTGCATTCGAGAAAGCGGCTTGCTGCACCTTTCATAGGACTTGTTTTTTTTTCTTGTTTTTTCCTTGATTAAATACAGATGATGGGAACTTGAGACCAATGTTAACTCGGCGGTTCCAAAGGGACAGTATCGTAGGTAAGGCCACCAATCCCGGGCGCCCACGACTAGAAATCTGCCTTGAGCATGCGCCACATCGCCATGGCGAGGGGAGGACTTGCCAGATGAGGACATCCGCGGCTAGGCTACCGCCTCGCGCAGGCAATGCAGCCAGATCCCGATAGGCGGTGAGTCCACAAGTCCGATCCAGCTGATGCATTCAGAAACGTAGACATAGGATCACCGTAGTTTTAGCTGGTCCATTATCATTGACTACCTAATCCACTCTGTCACTGTCTCTGCCTCTGGCTGCGGCCTTACTCTGGTCAGTCACAGATGCGTGATGGCATGCATCATACCAACCAGTCATGGCCTTTCAAAGCGCTTGATAGCTGAGTTCCTGCCGCCCGTTGACAAGAACCGTTTCAGCTTCTTCTCCTCATCTTAAGAGTCCGCCATCCATGCTCACGACTTTGGTGACCTGGTTCTTCAGTCACAGAGATGCAAGGTTGGTTAGCTCATCCTTGCAGAGTGCCCCGATTCTTACTTCTCGGGTAGTATTGAAAGTCACTCAATTATGAAAGGGCCTGCTACACTCTGGATGATCTGTAGAAACCAGACAGCCGCGGAGGGCCATTGATCACAACAGAAGGGATGCTGCTCATGTGGACCAAGATCAGTGTCCTAATGAAGATCAGATTCCTACTGCTGGCGACGTAGCGGCGCGTCAACCCTGATACCCATGTACTCGTTCTCACGGACGCACCCGAGGGGCGCGCACCATCGCCTCATCGCCCCACCATCAGCCCATCCTCACCACGACCTCGTGCCATGCAGTCTTCGCTCATCATCAGCTCACACTTTCCGCAGACGGATGCCCAATAGCCCACTCGATATTTCTCATCTCAGTGACGTCGCTTGACGGGAAGCCATGGCTCAAATACACTGCCCGCGCGCCTCTGCCGGACAAACAGCAGCATCGCTCAGCGCGTCCTTACCTACTGGCTGAAACAACGCACCTCTGGATTCCGCGATTGATCAAGCCGGCAACGCAGAAGAGATCAATATTGAGAAGCAGGCCATCACTCAACGCCAAAGAAGAGATTCCAAGATGCCGGCCAAGATGGCGCCCTCGCGTTTGATCGTCCACGTCGACCGCGAAGATCTCTACACAAATCTCGAAGCCCGCATCCGCTACCTGCACTCCTTTCTCGACTTCAGCGGCAGTACGTCCCACATCCTGACCCCCCTTTACGCCCCTCACCTCTGAGCTGCAGCCTCTTGCGTAAAATAGAAGAGGAAGTAGACGTAGAAGAAGCTGACACGCCCCCCCCCGCAGAGGACATCGAAGCCCTGACCTCCGGCGCAAAATACATCAAGGCCCTGATCCCTGCCATCGTCAACATAGTCTACAAGAAGCTGCTGCAATACGACATCACAGCGCGCGCCTTCACGACGCGATCGACCTCCTACACGGGGCCCCTGCCCGCAGAAGACGCCGCGTCCGCAGCGGCCGAGCAGCTCTCGGAAGACTCGCCCCAGATCCTGCACAGGAAGCACTTTCTCCGCGCCTACCTCGCCAAGCTCTGCTCCGACCCTTCGCGCCTCGACTTCTGGGCCTACCTCGACAAGGTCGGCATGATGCACGTCGGCCTCGGCCGCGCCCACCCGCTGCACGTCGAGTACGTCCACCTCGGCGTCTGCCTCGCCTTCATCCAGGACGTCATGACCGAGGCCATCCTGTCGCACCCGCGCCTGGCCCTGCCGCGCAAGATGGCCCTCGTCAAGGCGCTCGGCAAGGTCATCTGGATCCAGAACGACCTCATGGCCAAGTGGCACGTGCGGGACGGTGACGAGTTTCGACCGCCGGGTGACGAGGAGATTGTCATTGAGAGAGAGGGGTATCTGAACGGCAAGAAGATTCTAGACGGAAGCGATGACGAGGGGGAGGAGGGTGCCTCCGATGGTCATGCGCAGGGATCTCCGTCGAGGTTGCCGAGGCCGTCGAGCGCGAGTGTGAGTGCGAGTGCTGGCAGCGCACCAACGTGCCCGTTTGCCGGCATGGCGGCTGGTGTTGACGGACTGAGCGTCGGGGAGAAGTCAGCCGGGCACAAGACAACATCAGCGGAGGCGGCCTAGGCCACCCGCCATGCGACTGCATAGCGCATCATGACAACGAAATGGTAAGAAGTTCATTATGTAGCCTATATTGTATAATACACCTTGATGACAAACACTGCCATGTAAGATAGACATGTCCACGCTCCACGCTTCAAATCAATTTCACCTTGTAAACCCATCATGTTGCTGACCCAACCCGACCCAGCTCAACTGAGCAGGTTAAGCACCCACATGACACCAAACATCATCGCCACGCGCACCCGCAGGTCATTCGCCCACGTGTGCATGGCCGGCATCAAAGGCCGCACCCGGGCCAGGACGAGCTCGTCAAACTTTGAGTTGACGCTCCACAGCTTTTCCGACTCATTCTCCGCCTCCTGGCCGACAGTGCCATCCGTCACCAGCTTCACCAACGCTCCGGTAGCTTCGGCTAGGCGACTGCTGACCCAAAGGAAGATGGGCACGATGAAGACGAGGTCTCGCCACCTGTCGTTGAATAGTGTGCTGTCGCCAGAGAACATGCCCAGACGGAGCACGCCCTTGGTATCTGCCGCGAGGAAGAGATGGAACTGCAGCGTAAAGGTCTCAAGCGAGCACCTGCCCAACCACGCCGCTGCGCTCGAGGTGAAAAATTGAGCGGGTCCGGGCATGTTGCGGACGGCAATGAAACTGAGGATGGGAATCCATGAGATGTATGGATGCCAAGAGTTGTAGATTTCTTTGGTCGGGAAATACTCCCCACAAGCGTGGTAGTAGCCATACATGGCGACGAGACCACCGACAGCGCCAGCATACGAGCTTAGTGCCCAGGCACATGCGTTCGGGTAGCGGACGTGTGCAATGGCGGTCAGCATGCCGACGAACACGATGAAGGCGTCGAGGCCCACACGGAACGTCCACTCGTGAAGATTCCACTTGATGTTGCAGAGTAGACGAAGTGCAGTGAAGCTCCATTCGGGAACAGGCGATTTCATCATGACGAGATATGTGATGAAGGCAGAGATGACAATTTTCCCGAGCAGCGCGCCCAGATTGTCGTTGTGCTGGCGGCCGATGGCGAGAGTGCTGTAAACCACCATGAACCAGAAACTGACAAGTGGAGCAAAGTAGTAGAACATGTAGTCCGTGCCCATCACGTAAGGAAGAGCGCAGCTGAGCAGGTTCAGGCGCAACATGGTAGCTGCGATGCGCTTGAAGCCGAAATCCTTCTTCTTCAGGAAGAAGATGGTATGACCGTAGCCGGTTTGGAAAAGATACGAGGCTACGAGCAGACGGATGAAGATGTAAATGCCGAGATCCTTGGAGGCGCCGGTCCAGTGATACACGAGAATGGCGGCTTGCATCCAGCCCTTCCACTCCTCCGTCTGGTCCCGAGGAAGGAGAACGTTGACCTCGGGGGCCTTCTGCGGAGCAATGGTGTCAGGCTGGGGAGCAGCCCTGGAGCGGCGGATGGTGAAGAGGAAAACGAGGACACAAATGGCGGCCAAGACGGTGAACTCATCGTACACGAACATTTTCGAGGCCTTGGCGAGGAACTGTGTGCGGTCGGCGTGGTAGCAGGCTAACAGAGCCGTCACGAACAGGCCGGTCTCCATGTCAAAGGGGGCACGGCGGCAGGCGCGCGCCTTAAGGATGCCGTAGGTCTCATAGACGACGCATGCAATGACGTAGCAGGTGCCGAAGAACAGGAACATGAGCTGGACCAATGAAGGGCCGCCGTAGTTGGTGCAGCAGGTCCTGTTATGGGGGTAGCCATCCATGGCATCGAGTTTGGCGTTGCAGCGGGCGTTGAGCAGAATGGTGGCCTTGGTCTCGGCGACCGAGTCAATCACATGGAAGCCCGTCTCGTGACGGTCGACCATGGCGGCGGGTTCGGTGCGGGAGAGGGCGGGGAACGCCCAGAGCAGGTTGAGGCTGCGTTCATCGCGGATGCTGTCAAGGTACTCGTCCATCGATTCCACCTCACCGACGTGAAGACCCTTGGGGCCCTTGCGCTTGCTGGGAAGATCGTCATAGTAGGGCGGGGCGATGGGCGCGATGAAGACCTCGTTGCCGATGCCATCACCAGGGATCATGGGGCGTTTGCCGAATTCGGGGTAGTCATGCTGGCGCAATATAGCAGTCACGTTGTCGATGGCCGAGCTGAACTGTTGCAGGGACTCCTCCTCGAAGTAACGAAGCGCCCACCAGCTGCCGAAGCCGATCATGGTCAAGGCGGCTGCCTTTTGCTCCGAAACGGGAACAGGGTTCTCGCGCTCGTGGCGGTAAAGCTCGAGCTCCTTCTTCAGCTCAAGGCCGTCCTTGTCGAGGTCCATGAAGGGGTTCCAAATCTGGCGCATCCGGATGCCGCCAAACTTCATGTCATAGGCAGCATGTGTTGCCGACTCTTTGCGAGTCTTGTTCGCCAGTTCCCTGTCGAGCTGGTCACGTCAGAAAAAAGCAAGATGGGTTTACGCATGGCCGCTGGAGAAATAGCTCGAGCGACAGTCGCTGGAAGGTTTGCGGCAGGAGAGGACTAGCTAGACATACCAGACGGGCCATACCCCAGAAGACCTGACGGGTGGTCGAGTCGCCAGAAAAGACCATGTGCCGGCCCTCCATGCAGCGGTGGATGTCATCGCTCGTGTACTTGCGCATCATGCATCCATCTGGCTGCCAGGTGTTGAAGGGACGGCGGGTGCCGTTGGCATCAACAGGGTCGATCCACTGACCATCGCCAATGAGGGCGCCGCAGCGGTAGGGGTCAACAGAGAAGATGCTGTTGAGGAAGATTGTGCTGAGGAATACGGCGGAGAACAGAACAGTGACCACGCGGGGCCAACTGGAGTTGGATGCCATGTTGTGTGGATTGTCTCGGACGGTTCCGTTTGTGGCTTGCGAGCGTGGGAGAAAGAGAGAGGGGCGACTATGTCGGGTGTATGTGCTTGTATTCGGGCGGGGTCGACCGCACGTTCTGTCCGTGATGCGAGCAGCTGTATAAATGAAAGAACGTCTTGATCAATGGAAAGGGTCGTCAATGTGGCATTCGAGAATATCGGGTTGCCCGCGAAGAGAAAGTGTGCACCGCCTTCATCAGACCAAGTTCGCTGCTTGGTATCGATCGGTTTCGCCCGGCAAGATGCGCTGTCCAGATGCACAGACGGGAAAAACAGAACAGCTGGCGGGTTGTCACACGAGCCGCGAGAAGAACGAAAGAAAGAACAAAAATGACAGATTCGAGAGGATCACGACAGACGATAAACAAGGGCAAAGAAAAAGGCTGGCCGTTCCCTCCGAAGTCGAAGATGGGTAGATCAAAGTTTCGTTGCGCGGCAGGGGCAGAGAAGAACATTTAACAGACCAAGCACATGCAGACCGGGGGGCACCATGGCCAAGACAGGCTGCAGGTGACTTCCCTGGCGTCCCTTGGCTTCATGGATTGGGGAAAGGTACCAGGAACAGGGTAGTGGCTGCCGGAGTAAGGGGCTTTTGGGCCTGCCAAGCAGAGAAGGGAGCAGGATGATTCGGAGAGACGGCTTCTCGGCGGGGATAGAGGGCAGGAGCAGGCGTGGATGGAGAACAAAGGGTGGGTGGATGTCGGCGACAGCTTGGTCGAAACACCGGGTCTCCGCCTCCTGAATGCTTGTCCTACCTACTACCTACCTACCTTAAAAGGTACCTTAACGTATTTTACCTTGAGGTGCCCGCCTAATTAAGATGCTGTTGGTACCCAGGTACTTACTAAGTGGGAGGTCCGCTGTACTATCTGGTACCCGAGATGACACCTGTCGGTGGTCCGAGAGAGAAGCGTCAATCAGGCGTGGCAGCCACACTTCCTACAAAAGGCAAGGAAAGGGCGGCACTTGACCCTAGGTAGTGCAGCCAACCACAACCAAGAAAGGCCGTTGGCTCGCTGCGCTGGAAGGAGGGGGGGGACACAAAACACAGCCAGCAGCAGCCACTCGGGCTCGTGACTCGCTGTTGTTTAGCAGTGGGTGCAACCACGACCCCCCTATTGTCCACGCTCCGCTTCCCTCTTTCCGATGACCTGTCATTAGCTCCGTTCTCCCCAACGTTGCTTAGGTGGTCTAGAGCCATGCTATCGACCCGGACCCTTTCCGATGACCAGGATTTTCTGTGACCTTAATCCTGATTCACTGCACCGTTGCAGTAACACTATTCTGGCTGGCCCGTTGTTTTTCTCCATCCAGCCCACAGAAGGGCGGTATCAGATTCTGCTCATCACTGCCATGTCTGGTGTTCGCTGCGTAAGCTATGCGCTCGCTGTCATCCTTGGCTGGACACTGGCTGCCTCGGAGTGGGAAGACATGTGTACCACCGATTTCACGGACGGCAGGCCGTTTCTCATCGCCAGCTGGCGCTTCACGCAGCGTGGCCACGAATGTCTCCGTGTTCTTTCTTGTGCCATATGTCGCCAAGGGCTGACACGATCCACCCCCCCCCCTTTCTCGACAGCATCAGCACCAACGCAGCGTCTCACCCTCGCCTTTCCAGCGCGCGCCCGCTCTGTACAGCACACCACGTCCTTATGGCACCCAAGCCCCCCCCGGATCAAAATTAGGATCGAGATGCCTTGACGATCACGGAAAGCAAAACAACGAAAGATCGCTGCCGCGTCACGCACTGTTTTGTCTGTCCCGGCCGGATCTGCATCCCTCTGGCGGCTTGTGTGCTCTTTCCCGCCTCCTGAGCCCCGACGATCCCGTCCACTGGATCAACATCATCTTTCCCTGCGAGGCTGCCTCGGCGTCCGCCCAGGCCCCGCACCCACTCGCTGGTGGCCACCACCCACCAGGGCGCGACCAGGCGAGTCGTTCTCCACGACTGGCCACCAACGAACGGCCGTCTATCCGTCCCCTCCCCCTTCCCTTGCACTTGTACCACCCAGATGAAAAGGAGACGCACGCTCTGGTGCTCCGCCCGCGTACGCCAGCCGACGGGGCAGGGTACCAGGCGATTGATTCTTTTCTTCTCTGCCACCCGCCCCTGGACGCCGAGCATCGAACGTATGAGGCGTGGAGATGCGTACCTTTTGTCAGTCATGGTTCCAATGTCGAAAATTGATACTTCAGTACGTTTCGGCATTTCAGAAGCGCTGTGCCACGTCGACGCATTGCAGTGCCAAGCCGCGGCTCTCATCCTTCAGCGTCTAGCGAGCACTACAATGAAAGAAGTCCCCGTCTGAATCAACCGCGAAAACGGGTTTCACAACTTCCGCGCCGCTGAGATCCGTAGTGTTGATCGATTCCAGCGCCTAGTCTCCAGGCTGAAATTACAGCGTGATCGAGTACTGGTTCGATTGACCGTGACTCCTTGATGGACTGATGACATGACATCTACTTGTGACATGCGGCGCATTGGGCAAATACGACGGTAGTTGGTGGGCCGGCTTATCACTTCTATGTATAGATCGCTTCAGCTCGAGGCCTTCAGCTCGGGGCCTGTGAGGCTCACGGGTTCCCAACGTCATGGCCAGCTGTGAACACGAACTCATGTTCAGGTCGCTGCGCATGCATAATTTGCCGTCGGCGAGGTGATGCTACTGAGCAAGCCTGCCAAGCGGGTTGCAAAAGACAATGAGACGTACCGAGTCCCTCCCCATAACTATTCCTAATGTCCAGCTATCCGGCCTTGCATTTCTACAACGACTCTAGAACTTCATTCTAGGTAAAAAGCCGTCCTTTTAAATAGGGTATAGTTTGCTGATCTATACATTTAATAGCCACTGTATTTTTAGATCTAGTAGGTATCTCGTAGTAGTGTTGTGAAGTCATTCTGGGTAGAGGAGATGGGGTGATGTATTCAGTTCAGTGCGTCTCATTTTTTTTTATTTTTTTTTTTGCAACCCGCTTGCCTGCGTGCTCCAGTGGAACCAGGTTCGCCTTGACAGCGTCGAATGCACTGCCTCTGCAAATTCGCCAGTTGGCCCTCCCTCCCTCGACAGGCACACGCGACAGGTCAATTCTGCTTCGCGACCGTGCAGACCAACAATCCAACATCACATCCACCTGAAAACGAGCTCGTGAAACCGGGACCGAGATTGCATTTGAACCTGTACATAGTACACCATCACCCTGCCATGCCTACCCAATGGAGAGTATCCGTACCAACCTACAGTATGCCTATCCTACAAGAAATAAACCGTAATACTTCCATTCATCAACGCCATTGCATCACGTGAACACATTCGCCGGCTCCATCACACTGCGAATCGTATCTGCATACATCGTCAGCTCCTTGCTCCGCACCAAAAGAAAAGAAAAAGATAAGAAAAAAGAAAAGGACATACCTCGCATGCCGCCGAGCGCCTCGAACGCCGCGGCGTAATTCTCCAGCGTCCCCGAGATGGACCGCAAGCCCGTCTGCAGCCGCGCGAGCAGGCTCTCGACCATGGGCCCGCCCATGCCGGGCTCGGGGTACATGGCCCTCGTCTTGCCGTGGACCATGAGCAGGACGTAGGCGCACTGCATGGCGCAGCAGGCAAACGAGGGCATGGTCCGCGGCGCGACGATGCTCGACGTCGGCGAAAGCGTGCTCGGCGGCAGGCACAGCTGGCCGTCGGCGTTGGGATACGGCAGGTCATCGAAGGACTGGGCCACGTTGAGGGCGGCCTTGAGGCAGATCTTGGCCGACTGGTGGCTCGTGAAGGGGAAGGCGCTCGCGGCGCAGCCGTGGCCGCTGTCGGAGGAGCGCGGCGAGGAGCGCGGCGGCGAGATGGAGCCGGTGGAGGACGAGCTGGTCGGCGACGTCGTGGACGTTGCGGACGGGAGGGCGACGAGGGTGTTGCAGGCGCAGGATGGCCACTGCCGCAGCAGCTCCGGCGTGCCGTCCGTCTCTTCGGACTTGGCGCGTAGGTCGCAGTGCTTGGTGGTGAAGAGGGGCACGTCCGAGAAGGCGCTGTAGCGGTGGCACTTGATCCGTGCGCTGTTGAGCTTGATGCGCGACATGCAGCGGAGCGTTCGCGAGACGACCTCTTCGGATGCGTCGAGCGGTGATGTTGTGGATGCTTGTAGCAGCCATCCGTCGGCTTGTGCTGTCAGGGGCTCGAGGTAGGATTCGAGCTTCTTCATGCGCTCGTATATCGGTGCCATGTTCCCGTTGGCGACGAGCGACTTCTTGAGGTCATTGGCGAATTGCGACGCGGCTAGGATTGCCTGCTGCGATTGGATCATGAGGGGGAAGGCCTGGACGCGTCAGCTGTTGCCGCACGGCGGGATCGCGGGGCAACAAACATCAGGATCGCACTTGAGCGCGGGATACTTGGTGGTAAAGGTATGCGCGAAGACGGCAAAGCTGGGATCCTATGCGGTGTGAGCTCTGATACTCCGGAAGGCAGAGGCATGACATACCGAATTATTGACAATGGCGCCTTGGCTGACACAGACATACTGCTCCTCGTCAGTACTTTCACCCACTGTGATGGTGTCATGGCGGGGCAGAACCTACTGTCATCCACCATAGCCTGCGTCGAACTTCGGTGAACTCATCCTCGATGGTCGAGTTGTGCAAAGACAGCTCCATAGCGGCCACGAGTGCCTGTCCCGCCCGCCGTTGCATCTTCTTGAGGTTGCCCCGCTGTGCATACTCGTAGACGCTGAGAACATCCAACGCGACGATGCACTCGTACTCCATTGGAAGCCCCGGGTGGAAAGGTGCGCGGCTGTTCTGGTTCGGTGAACCGTTCAGCGCTTTTGGTGGTTCTATGGATGACTCGGGGATCTCGGCTTCCATCTCGATGGCCTCGATGGCGGACTGCGCTAGGTACTGCGCGTACTTGCGCCGGAAGACGACAGCATCGTGCGAGGTGGGATTGATGTCGTTGGCGCAGGGGATGAGGGCGAGGATGGCGCATATCGCCAGCGTGATTGGCGTTGACGGCTCGAAGCCGGTTTCGAACGCTTCTGCGCTGTTCTGAAAGTACGGGACGGGCTGGTCGGTGGGGACAGCCGTGGGTGGCGGCAGAATAGGGAGGTACTGGTGAAGGAAGACGTAGTACGCATCAAGACTTGGCGCGGGGTGTTAGAGCGCAACTGATCGGCGGACACAGGAGGGGGAGCTCACATGTCGCGGTCATTCCTGTACGTCCTCACCATGGGGACGGTGAGACTGGCGAAACCGAGAGAGGCTTCCGACGTGCTGTCGCCGCTCGCCTCCTCTGGCATGCCCATGAAGAGGCTGTCGAAGATGAAGTCGCTGTCCGGAAACACATCTTGGAGCTGCTTGAGCCCAGCGCCGGGGTCGATGTAGTCTTGGATCAAAAGGGCTGCGACAGGGGGTGGTCAGCAACAGCACGTGGCCGCGTTTGCGACGGCATGCTTACGCTGCGAGGGAACCTCTTCTTGCGGCGGCTCCAGTGAGAAGAGCGCGGCCTGCTGCGCAAGCTCGTCGCACGTCTTCTGCTTTTTCCGGATGCGGGCGCCTCCGCGTCGACTGGGTCGATACTGACAGTCTCGGGATCGGCTCTGGCACTGCGCGACTGTCAGGAGAGGTTCTCATACGAGTGGGGTCTCAAGACCTCAGTTCAGGCCAAGTCTGCACTCTCACGTACACTGGCACAAGGCTTCCCGCCATCGCATCTTGTCCTAGAGGCGCGACTTGGTCATGTCAGCCAATGTTGGGCCATGCAATCACCGATTCCCACTGTGGATGGGGTTCGGCAAGGCGGAGCATCCTTCGCGGGGGTCTCCTCAGACGTCGGTGACATCAAACTGTCAGGGGTCCACGGGTCGGTGCATCGTGACAGCGAGAGGAGCGGGTGCGCGCTTACCATGCCAGACACGCAATCTTGACAGGGGGCGTTGCGAACTTTTTCTTCGCAGATGTCGTTGGGGCGACAGCAGGCTGCGCGACTGCTTCGGCAGTGGCGCTCATCTGAATATCAACCCAGGGATGGGTTGGGGCGGGGGAAGAAAGGAGTCCGAAAAGAGTTCGTATTGCCACCTATCGATGTGAGCTAGATGTACAATCGCGTCGCTGAAGGCGAAAGGTCCTCTGAAGCGTGGATGGGCTGGCAAAAGAAACGTTGACGGTGGGTTTGGTGTTTTCTCGTGAGATGAGTAACAAGCCTGAGATCGCCTCATGTTGGAAACCCCAGATCCACGAGTGCCGGCCTTGACTCGCGAGTGCTTAAGTAAGCTGAACTTACATGCTGCTAAGTCACGTGGAGGCGTCGTGCCTTATTGTGTCAAGCGGGTGGCTTTGTGTGTGTCAATGAGCGGTCGCTGATTGGTTCCACGTTCCGAGCATTCCATATTGGGTTCGTTGCAGGAACCTCGTCGACCTTTGCACTCCTCCTTCCTCTCGCACCTACGCACCCCATCCTTGAATCGACCATCCATCGTGGTGAGCTATGTCAGCGTCTTCTCACCAAAGGCGCAGAAAATGCATCAAAGTTGTACGTTGCGCATCAGGCAGCTGCAGGTTTTGTCATCAGACCAGGTTTTGAACAATCCATCTTCCACCCCTTCCGTTGGTCGGCCATCCTACGGTGCAAACGCCCTGCTTCGTTACTTCACCTTCTGACTGCGGCGGTTATAACGGATATGGCCTCAGCTGCTTCAAGCCTAACTGTTCCATCCGGAGGGCTGAGACTGTCTGACCTCAAGGACATGACGACTCTGTCCAGGCTCAGGCAACATTGCCACAGTCCATCCCAGAGACGCCGCCAATGACTCAGCCCATGAGGGCAGCGCCGTGCTGTGATGAGTGGCCTGCATAATCTTCGACCCAATGGTTCAGGCAGAACCAGTTCATAAGCAGGCATGCACGTGCAGTACGTCATCTTGGCATGCGATGTCGGCGCTTGGGCTTCATTCCGAACACGTTCAGTCATGCGAGATTCTGCAGGCCGAACGGAATCCATGTTGGACGCCGCCAAAACGCCATAGCCCGGCCTTTGCGGCTCCACGAGATCGATACCGGGAATAATTGTTGTATCTACTCAATGCGAGAACGGGGCTTCGTCCCCGCCAGGCGGCAGTAGATGGACCACGAATCCCTACTCATTTCGCAGCAACAGGCCCCGCAACAACAATGCAAAGAACCTCGTCATGTCAGCGACGCCGCCTTGCATACGTCAGCGACTTGCCATCATCAGATCAAACACCTCAGCACTTCAAGCGCACTCAGGTATTCATACATTGTCTGTCCACTGGTCGAGTGACCCATGGCCAGCGGTCGGGTAGTTTACTGCACGCGACGGGGATTCGGAATGACTGATAGGGCTACTGAGGCTGAGACGGGCGCACCAGGATCTATCCTCAAATATGAAATGAGTCTGCGAGGCCGTCAGCCCAATCTAGTGTCGATTCGCAAGCCTTTGTGAAAGCAGGGCCGGCGCCTGGGCCGAATGGCAGACGAATTGAGCTGACGTGAGCCGCTTGCTAGCGAAACCCCCTCCTCGTAATCCACCTTTGGAGGATTCAACGACCTCGGCCTATAATGTGTTGTCGTTTCGCCAACGTTGATACGGTTACGACTTACCTTTTTGGGTATGACTACCTCGAATGCTCTGGACCGTTGACGACGCCCGTACTGAGTACGCGGAAGTGAGCGCGACGACATGGATCGGCAGCAACGCATAATGCCATGCCACACACGTAACTCGCGAAGCCGCCGATGCTCGTTGGGATCAGCAGCAAATCCGATGCAATGTGACTGTATGGTAACCTGGGCGGGTATAAAGCAGATGCGATCTCCTCCCGGGCCCAAGGTTGGCATTGACGAGTCGTCAACTACTGCTGCGATTTGTTCATTTACTCGTAGAACGCTCCCAACTCACTGCAGAACTTCGCCGCCTCTGTCAACGCATACATCAGATCCAGTCCAACATGTCTGCCGACGGAATGCTTGCATACGCTGCGCCCTCGCTGTTCCAGCCCCATCGCGCGCGAGATGCCATTCGTGACGCTCACAAGGGCAAGATTCCTCCCCTTCTCTGTTACTACGCTGGTCTCTCCTCCCTCCCCGTCACCCGCTTTCTCGCCCCTTTTGGCTTTGATGCCGTCTGGATCGACTGGGAGCACTCCTCCTGCAATGTTGAGACCATGACAAGTATGGTGCATGAGGCCATCTTCATGAGCCAGGGCCGCACCATACCCTGGGTTCGCGTTCCTGGACACGACCATGCCGCCATTGGCTACGCTCTGGATGCCGGTGCTAGTATTGTCATCCCCCAGGTCGACACTGTCGAGCAGGCAAAGCACGTCATATCAGCCGCGAAGTTCGGTACCAAGCAAAACGGCTCGCGTTCTGCGCCGCCGTTCCGCCTCATCCCCTTCGTCACCGACCACGCCTACGACGGCCAGGGTGACATCCACAAGGCGCTGAATAATCAAGCTGCCATCATGATTCAGATTGAGTCTTTGGAAGGTAAATATGGTTCTACTAGTCTACTTGCCAGCAGGTGACTGACGATGCAGGTATCAACAACCTCGACGATATTCTCACAGCCTGCCCCGACATCGACGTCGTCTGGCTCGGCACCCTCGACGCACGCATCAGCATGAACCTTCCCGGAAACAGCGGCCTCGGCGGCAGCGAGCCTGAATGGACGGCCGCCGTCGAGAAGTTCCGCGCCGTGCTCGACAAGCACGACAAGCCATATGCTGGATTCGCGATTCCCGTGGCACCTTATGGAACGCCGGAGAAGTTCAAGGAGGCAGCCAAGCGGATGAGCTTCATGACGTTTACGGCTGACGTTATGCACCTCATGGCACTGGGTCAAGACCTGCAGAATGCGAGGGGACTCCTCGCCGAGGTGAAGACGGAGAAGGAGGCCAAGACCAGGAACGGAGAAGTCCAAGCCAACGGCAGTGCCGCGACAGTGGCTACCAATGGTCACGGAGGGAATGGCGAAACTGTGATCGAAGCTTGAACACAGGATGGACAACAATGCGCAGCCATGTGTACACGATAGACTAGTAGCGAGTCAATTGCATAGGATAAGACCACGTCAAACTCCTTCCTCTCCTCAGCTTGCCTTCTCTTCCCTCGATAAGCCTCGGCGCTTTCACATGAATCGAGACTGGCGGTTGGTGGAGAACCTTCGGTCATCTTGTGCCCAACTCTATCAGCTGCACTGCGAGTAGTAAGGCGGCGACACGGCCTTACACGTGTACGGAGACTATCACACGTCAGCATCATGCCCTCTACAATCCGTCTCGTAGCACCCGCGCCACACTACGACCATGGGTAAACTCACCGCGCAGACGGTACACCCCTTGTAGTCCTGCCCACCACACTGCCCAAACTGCTGCACCGAGCATGCCGCAGGCGGGGCGCCCGCCGTCGGCGCCGGCGGCGCCACGGCTGTTCCCGTCGTCCCGGAGCCCGGCTTACACGTCACTTCGCACCCGCTCTTGCACCCCTGGCCCGCAACGATGCTCCTCCCACCGCTGGCGACGGCCGGGCCGGGGATCTTGTACGACGTCGTGGGCTGGTAGATGCTGAACAGGATGCCGGGGTCGGTGGCCGCGTAGGCGCCGGGGAACCGGACCGTCGCGGGCTTGTTGGTGCCCGTGCCGCCGGCAATGGTGATCTGGTAGCAGGTCATGTAGAACTGGGCGCCCTTGGGCTGGGACGCCACGTGCAGGGCGACGACCTCGGCGCGCAGCAGGTAGTCGCCGTTCTCGAGGTCGGCAGGGATCTTGACGTCCATGCGCCCGCAGCAGGCGTTCAGGTCCTTGACGCCCCAGTTGTCCTCGTCGGCCTTCGCGGCGCCGGACTTGGCGGACCAGCCGTTCTCGTGGATCTTGAACCAGCCGCTGGAGCCGTCGGCGGTGGAGGCGTCCGAGACCTTGGAGAGGTAGACGATGACGGGGCCGAAGTGGTTGCCGCCGATGGCTTCGTTGGCGCAGTTGCGATCGCCGTTTTGCTGGCCTGTGTTAGTGGCTGAAGCTGGGCAGACCAAGGCGAAAGGCAGGGTTGTGTTGAGAGAGTTATACGTACCGCATGCATCTCGACAGTGACAGTCCCGCCGGCCTTGACGGGACACTTGCCACCCCTGCCGCTTGTGCCGCCGACATTACAGACAATATTGGTGCTTGTCACATCCTCAACCGGGCTATTATTAGGCGGGAGACGCGCACACTGGGAGCCGTGGCCATGGTCAGCAGTCATCAGGCGACAAGGAATGAGGTGAAACATATATAATCAACTCCATCCACCCAAAGCTGCTGAAAGGTAGAGTGGGCAATGGCTTGGCTTGCCAAAGAAGCCAGAATTGCAACGACGTAGGACTTCATGCTGAGGCTCAGCAGTGATCTGCGAATCAAAAAAGCTTATTTATGAGGACTCGACGTCTGCTCCCAGAGTCAAATCACGACATCGGCAAACATGGGGCCGTTCTCGCATTTGTACCTCAAGCCGGGTTTGCGGCACAGCGAGGAGGCATCGCGATGACCAAAGATGACCAAGATGTGCTACCGGCGCGCCCGGGCACCTCCTCTCCCTGTTGACCAACTTCTTGACTCCAGGTAATCTATCGCGCGGACTTCGGCGCCAGTCAGAGCGTCCAGAAGCCTCGCGATATTGGCAGCAACCACGATATCATACAGGCCGTGGTTGCAGTGCATCCATCAACGGCGACCACGCGACTCGGCAGATGTCTCGCTCCACCAACGGGCTTGCTTAGGCGACAGTACCCCAGACTTGGCGGGGCCGGCTGAATGCCATGCATGGAAGTCGACTATGTTCAAGGCGGTGCTTATAAGAGGCTGCACGCACTGTTTGCAGTGCAATTTATGCGGGACGTCGGGTGAGATGTCACGGCTGGTAAAGCTCCGTGGCCAGAAACGGTGGGATGTGAAGTGTGAAACTGCCCACGTTGTCGTGACTGAATGGATATCGTCTAACCTCATCAATTTGTCTGCAATAACCTGTTTTACTGGAAGACAGAATCACATTTTCTTTTGTGCTGGTTTTCTGCGTTTGCCACGACTGAAGGTGGACTTGGGAGAACAGAAAACATACAAGCGGATCACAATCAGTTCAAAGAATAAATCATCGATGCTTCGATCCGCTCACCACACCAGGAAGCATATCAACCCAAAGAGAAGGTACTCCGATCAGAAAAACTACCCCTCAATAGGATCAGCGGATCAAGGCCTGACACAGTAGCTACGTGCAAACCCCCTACAAGGAGTCGCACCATTGGAGGAAATCCTGCTCCATTCTTCACTCAAGCTGGCATCCATGTCTCTCACATGACGGTTCTTGCAATTTCACCACCCCCTCTCCTCGTATGACCAACATCAAGCAAGGTGGATCAGCCAGTTCAGTAGAGAGCCTGCCCACCCGTAGCACTGATGACCTGCCCAGTGATCCACCCCGCCTCAGGCCTACAAACCCAAGCAACAACAGATGCGAACTCTTCCGGCGTGCCGACCCTGTGCTCCAGCGGCGTGTTCTTGCAAATCCCGTCGACCACACCCGGGATCAGCTTCTCCGTCTGCCAGAGCAGCTCGCTGTCGACGGTCCCCGGCGTGACGCAGTTGACGGTCGTGCCGTTGCCGCCGAGCTCGTGGGCAAGATGGCGCGTCACGGCCTCGAGCCCGGCCTTGCTAGCGCCGTATACGGTCAGCCCACGAAAGGCCTGGCGCGCGGCAAGGGAGGAGATATTGACTATGCGGGCTTTCGGCGGCAGGTGGGGCTGGACGGCTTGGGACATGAGGAGAGGACCCTGGAGGTTGGTGGCTAGCACAGAAGTGATGTGTTCCGGCGTCACGTCGGCGAGGGTGGCGGGGGGCGCGATGCCGGCGTTGTTTATGAGTATGTCTATGATAAGAGGAGACGGGGCACGCCACTCTTCCAGGGCGGCAACGATCCCGCTCGGGCCAGCGGGCGACGAGATGTCAGCGCGGAAAGTGAACACCGCGGGTTTGTGAGGAAGATTGCAGATGCGCGTGGCGAGGTTGGCTGCGCGATCGCTGCTCAATTCTGTTAGGTGATGGATGATGATCTGGTGAGAGCTATTAGAGGGGTTTCATTTAGTATGAATGTCTAACTTACATCTGCTCCTCACTCGCGAGCTTCCAGGCAACAGCAGCACCGATGCCGCGGGCCGACCTGTGATCAGGGCCGTCTTGCCAAGCAGTGGAAGCGCTGTACCACTGTCTGTCATGGTGAAATAGGTGATGTGAGAAACTCTGAAAGCCAAGTGCAGCGGGATAAGAGTTGAGTGATGAAGGGGGGCAATTCAACACTGCCGCCCAATTTCTAGCAAACGATCGAGGGCTAGGACAGGCCTGTGTCCTCTCAGCCGACGACACGCACGATGCAGTCTGCTGTGTCACTCCAGAAACTGTTAGAATGGTAGCTATTGTGCACAGCCTTGCCGATGTATGGCGACAGACCCGCAGGTCCCCTCTGCTCTCCGTCTCGCTTCCGAAAGAGGGGAATGTAAGAGTCACGGATCAGGGTCCAGGGCCATGATCCGATATCTCCGTCATGATGGACCTTTGCTACTGGGATGAGAGGCAAGTGTCTCCTCTCCGGCCGAACTCGAAACTTCTCCAAAGTGGAACCTTTGGAAGGTGAGTATGATCTGCAACCACCCTGGTGGTCATTCATTGAACGCACTGTTTCAAACGACCAAGTTTCAATACCCGAGGTCGTGTAATTGTAGGACGGCTGTGGAATGAGATTTGAGATCTGGTATCAAGAGTTCCCACGACAGCAAAACAAAAATGAAAGTTGATGAGGACGAGACTCGAACTCGCGCGGGTTGCCCCACCAGGAAATCTAGTTAAGGTAGACCTTAACCTGGCGCCATAACCAACTCGGCCACCTCACCGATTGATGGCGGAACGTGCTGGGGATAGTCATTATGATTTCATGCCCATACAATCTCGGGCCTAAGAACTAAAACGAGACCATAGCGACACTCTACTCGATCTTCGATGCTGATCGAAGGGGTTTCGTTTCAAAATGTCTTCTTTCTTCTGAAAAGGTTTAACAGCTGTGGATCCTCAGTTTGATGTACAGCATACCGCATACCTCTTGGCTATGCAAGGTTGGTATTGAAGATGTGTAATCAACAGATTGTGGTTGATGTCTGAATTGACAGACAGCGCCTGAAGGTCCATTGACCATGACTGAGGACAGCACAAGAGTCCATGATCATACAGAAAAAAAAAGGCACACATGTGATGATACCGTGCCAGACGCGGTTACTTTTGTGCATAGTTGGTCTTCGTTCGTCGATACGTTTTGATGATATGGTATCAACTCCGAATTCCAGATGTTTCCCTGTGCAAAACTCTTCTTTGATGCTCCTCCAAGCGTCTTAGTGATTGTCTGCCAAGGGCAATGCTGTCAACGCAACGCCCCTGAAAGGAGCACAATATGGCCTTGTCATCGGGTGAATGAAAGACCACAGGCTTGACGCGGTATACGATCGGCAGACCAACCTGGCCTCTTTTACTGTTCGAAAATATAAATCTCCACAGACTCCGGCTCTTGGCCCATGACAGGAAGAGGCAGGACGTCCTGCTCGGCCACAAACCATCCCCCCTTTGACATGAGGTCAAACAAGGCCTTCTCCGATTCGTGCCGAGGTTTCGTTGCAAGCAGAACACGCGTCGTCGCAATTTCCCCCGCGGGCACATGGTTCTTGTTGGCGTCGTGCAACGCCGTCAGGGTGCCAACCAACGCTGGTAGCATGTCGACGTTGTATGTGCAGTCACTCAAAACAATGAGATGCCAGAAATTATCTTGAACGCGTGGGCCAAACTTGCCCTTTCGCCCATCCTCCCAGTCGAGACTCTCAAATGAGGGTATTTTCTGGGCCTCGCTGGGCAACGTTGATGCGAGACAATCAATGTTGGCTTGCGTCCTGTCCTCAGCCTCGGGAAGATCTGTCAGCAGCAGCTGCGATGACTGCCTTTGTGGACCGGAAAGTAGAGCCGCGATGCCTAGACCCAGAATGCCCACACCGCAACCCAACTCCATAATATGGAGAGGGCCATCAGAGGCCAACACCTGCGTCAATTTTGGAACGGTTCCGCTGTTCACAGAGGACGTCCCGTTCTCCAGGAGGATCGATGTCGCGACAACGCCGGCGTCCCAGATATGGCGCGCAATGCTCTCCCCAATGTCTTCTTCGACCTGGACAAAGAACGGCGCCTCTTCACTGCCGATGCGTAGTCTTCGGAACGAGACATGAGGGCGCTTCCACGTCAGGATAGTGAACGTCCGCCCAGATGGGCATGATGCGACCGCGGCCATCGGATCGAAGGGATGACACGACATCCCTGGTGCTGCCTGCCCAAGCCTGTGCGGTGGGGAAGACAAAAACACGAAGGTCGGTGCTGGAGCAGATGCCCAGAGGCAGGTCTGTCTTGATGACCCTTGTTCCTGGTCGCCATTCAAGAATCTGAGAGGTCTTGATGTCGGACGGCTGGGGCTTGCCACCTTTGGCGTCAACTGAAGCTGCATAGGCGCCTGCTTTCAGCTTGATGGGGGCTTCAGGGCTGAGAAAGGAGTCTCCGAGGTCCGTGGTGATGGTCAGGACGACATGGACCGATGATGCCCCACGTTGGTCGGTGGAGAGGGCCGGCGGCCGCAAGAGGCGGATGTAATGCATCGCGTAGCGGAGGCGGGGATACAAATCTGGAGATTCCTCACGAGCAGATGCGTTTCATCTGATGGCGTCATGCAATTGAATACGTGAGCGTGGCCATCTCGTCGACCATGTCCTTAGTCTATGGGTAGAAGCTTCTCAGATGTTGAGATATCGTGGAAATGGATGACACTGTAGGATTAGTCACCCCATTTTCCGCAGGCAAGGACCCCCTGTACTCCAGGACGGGCCACGAGACGACTCAATCGCCATTCTTTTTCGCTTCAACATCAAAGACATGCAGCTACCACCACGAGAGCAATCACGGCATCCGCGATCGCAATGCACCCCACGAAGATGAGCGATATCGTATGCAAGCGCATCGAAAAAGCGCCATCAAAAGTCGGAGGTCGCCGTTATCAGCGGCCAGCGACCAGTGATGACCCCGCGGGCAGCCCCGATAAGGACGCCGTCAGACTCAGCTGTCGACGCCGCCAGCGGAATATATCCATCGCCATGGCTCAGGCAGAGAGCTCGACTGACCACTGACTTTGACCTCGCAGCACAGATACCGCGATCATCTGCTAACTCTTTCGCCACCATGCCGTCCCACACATCCAAAGACCTGCTGGCAGCCCTTCTCAAGACGACCGAGGCCGACATCATCCCCCTGACGCGCGAGGGCGTCACGTCGGGCAGCAAAGTCTTCGGCGCTGCGATCCTCTCCGCCGCCTCCCTGGCACCCTACACCGTCGCCACCAACGACGAGCGCACCTCGCCCCTCCTCCACGGCGAGATTAACTGCATCCAAAAGTTCTACACCGTCTCCCACCCGGACCCCGCCTCGCGGCCGAGCCCTGGCGACGACTGCGTCTTCTTCGCCACCCACGAGCCCTGCAGCCTCTGCCTCAGTGGCATCACCTGGTCCGGCTTCAAGGAGCTCTACTTCCTCTCACGTACGAAGGACAGCCGGGACCGCTTCGTCATACCCTACGAC
>NW_003315025.1:879182-881718 GCF_000150825.1 Verticillium alfalfae VaMs.102
ACGTCGAGCACGTGGAAGTACACGTTGTGTCGGTCAAGTGGCCGCCTTGATCCGCGAGAGGAGGACCCTTGATTGTAGAACGTGCGGGTACGGGTCTGGTTTGCCTCCAAACGTGAGGGGGGTTCTGCAAGGGGGCAATATATCCTTTGTAGTAGTCTTGGAGTTCACCGCACTGTGTCGTCGCACGAGCTTCGCTGTTAGCCCGACGTATCACGGTCCTCACGGCCACGACCCCGCGGGCTAGCAGTTCATGCATGCATGCGGCGCAGAATAGCATGGTGTGACCACGCGGCTGACAGGCTGTATTCACGTCGTGGGCTGGTGCTGGGGAGCACATGGTTGCCAAGGGTGTACAAGTCTAGGAGCTGAGGATGAGCAGCGTGACACGGATCAAAGCATTAGTTCGACGTGGCTGAGGGTGGCCGTGGTGAGACTGGAAATGGCCCTGTTGCACTTGGGGGGGCGTTGTATTACAGGCATAGCGTCAGGCGAAGTACTAGGTAGAAGATTATATGACTGAGATTTCGAGCTCTGATTTCGTGTTTTCTAGGTCACTTACTTAGAATTACTTGGAGTAAAGATCTTTCTGCCCGTGACTGTGGGCGTATGCCGAGGCGGCAGAAGTAGACCAAGATAGAACTGAACACAATATATTAACCGGCCTAGATGAAAGGAGCTCAATATGAAGTTTCAGAAGCTACTGATACATCAACTCGATATCACGACCTTGGGACATTAGGAAGGGCACATGATAACCGGAGTATCGTGTATCGGATCACTAGGTGGTCCAATGCTTCTACAATCAGGGTAGGGATATTCATGTATTGGCATGATATAAGGCAAGTAATACGTATGAGCTTGGACTTCCAATCATCTTACAAGCTGTACGGCGTGTTGTAGAGCCTTGCCTCTCGCTATGAACTATCACTTCTGATTCCTTCAAGACGGTTTGAGAAGTATTGACTAAGACTTCTATCGACTCCAAGAATGGCATAGAACAGCTACAGAGACACGAGGAAGTACGTCTCTTTCTCCTCGTATCCCTTCTCCTATCCCATCTTCCTATCATCGGATCTCTTGTGCTGTCTCGTGGAATTGGTCACCAGCTATATGCAACAGAACTGCAAATATAAATCTCGCCACCAACGCACTCCGTTTTGTATAACATTTGAATTATTCAACTTTCACATAACCTCTTCGAATTCGCCGTCTTAAATATCGATCATCATGAATTCTACCTGACATACGAGACCTGAGAGGACACAGATTTTATTCAATGGTTTCAAAATCCACGCAGGTAGTCTTTGCTCGTTATGCGCAACATCTGACTCAAGGCGTTGGATATCTAACCGAACCTGTTCCTCATCAGACGGATAAAAGCTGCGGCGTGGCGTTTGAGAGCAACAAAGGGACTCAATACATGCATTTATTTCGAAAACTTCAGACGCGGCTTTGGCAGTTGCAGTGTATTCAGCCCAGTCTCCAGAATACGGAGTCATTTTCAATGTACGTAGGCTGTATTGTTTTGGTCATAATGCTTGACTGATATGTCTTAGTGACAGACTGTTTCTGCTTATCTCCAAGAGCACTCGAGCTAATTCATGATGTCCTCAGTGACTTTGCCAGAGCTCTTTGGTCTCCATAGCAAGCTGACCTACGAGTTGTGGTCATGAACATGTACCGAATATGCAAGCCTTTTGCGCGCATCGCCAGGAAGCTGGAAACGACGCGCAGCACGAATCAAACTGGCTTCGGCATCAAGTGACATATGACTAGCAGCCAAGATCAGTAATACGAACACGAGAGATTCGCAGAGCCCGAGTCACTTGAAACTTTCTCGCAGCATGAGCCTGGAGTGCGTAAGTCGTCCATCATGACGAACCTCGTTCCATCGCCAGCATCAGTAGATCATACGCCGTGGCCCTCACGGACGGCTAACCTTATGTCCCGCAACGCCGTCACAGCAGGCATGCGCTCGCCGTCAGGCCACTATTCAAGCGCACCATGAGGCCATCAGCAGATCACGTCGGCCAAGTCTAGGTTCACGTCCAGCCGTGCGCAAAGTCTACGATACCACCCACGACAAAGCTCGCAACCGTGACACTACAGATGGGCCATTTCGCACGCGATACACCGCCCGCACAAAACTCTGCTTCCCGTGCGGACGATGCTCGATGCAAGCACACCGACTCGCACGTCGAGCGCCGCATCACACACCAACGGCCAACTTTAGGATAGGAGCTTGTCAGGGTGAGAAGAGGGGGGTGTGCATAAATCCTCTTGCCGGGGTCCCAATGTCGGCCGCATTGGCCAGCAGGCCCCTAGACCCGGATGACGTTGGTGCGTGGCCCGCAACGAGCAGGCCGCATGGCCCGCTCGCTCTCTTGGTGCTGTTGCTGCTTCGTCTCGCCCAAGTGTTTCCGTGTCTTCTTTTTCACAAACGCACAGGACGTACAGGATCGAGCAGTGCGTCCAGGAAATGGCAGGTGTCATGTGGCGCCTGTCTGTCTGTTTGTCTGTTTGTGTTTTTGGGATT
>NW_003315025.1:881831-883767 GCF_000150825.1 Verticillium alfalfae VaMs.102
TTCCCTTTTTGGCCCTTTTCTTTTTCCTTTCCCCGGAAAAGGGGGTGGGTTGCCCCGGCGCGTAATGTGCCTGGAGTCCGTGCCGCACGGCAACCCCTTCTGCGCGCTCTTTCGGGCGCGTGTCACAATGACCATGCTTCTTGGGAAGTTGTAGTTGAAAATGATGTACCTGGCGTAGCTGGGGGGGGGGGGGGCTGCCTCGAGAAACAACGACGGAAAATCAGGGCAGAGAGGGCGAGAGAGGTGGGCTTGGGCCCCCCTCCTGGATGCGGATTCTTACCCCTCAGCGACCCCTCTCAACCTCTCAACACGAGACAACATGGGCCAGCAGAACAACGCAACAAACGACACGACACGACACGTCGGTACGTTCGTGCCCCTCCAGCTCACGAGAGCGGGGCAAGGTGATTGACAGTTCCATGACATGGAAGGGGAAGAGAGAAGCAGAAGAGGGGCAGTCCTGCGGCCCGCGGCTTTTGCGGGCGGAGCGGGAAGAGAAGGGGGGGGGGGGCGTGTGCAGCAGGACGGGCAGGTCAGGCAAGGGTCCCGCAGGCTACAGTAGTGATCGCCTCATAGCCGCGGGCGAGAGGGTTACTGTGTGCATTCTGGTGGCCTGACTTACTACTGTACAGTACCATGTAGTGACTTTCCAGCAGCAGGGGGCAGGACGCGGAAGCTTGGAGGCAGGCGGGTCCGGAAGGGTATGCAGGCCTCCCGGCGGGGGAGCCGTCGTCCTAGGCCCTTTTGACTTTCGACTGGACTCACTGGAGCTCACTGAGGCCCGGTCGAGGGGGGTGATGGGTGGTGGCAGCACGACTGGCCTGAACTCTCAGAGCGACTGCAGCGTCGTCGAGGAGAATACATGGTGACTATCGTAACTCATCATTCTGACGCTGCAGCTCAGCCTGCTCTTTTTTCGGAAGGGTTTTGGGGAACCTCAGCTGGCTTCCTCGACATTTTGCCAACGCAGGGAAACCCAACCTGCCTTTTCCATGCAGGTCATCGTCGTGAAGGGGGTGGCCTAAGGGCACGTTTGGGTATATGCAGCATCACGGCTCACCACTTTCTGTCGACCCAACCAACGAGCAAAGCCCTAAGGCAGGGAGACACACACATTTCCTCAAATTTCCTTTCTTTTCTTCCACAAAGCCATGTTCAGCCTGATCCTTCGTCGTGAAAATGCCAGAACACTAGCCGCTGTCCCATCTTCGCCCCCAGCACACGTGGGCCGCACAAGTGTTGACCGCCAACTGCCGGAGCCACGACCCATTGGCCCCCGAGCCGCCCCAACCAGCCCCTCCGGCGCCCCAAGGACGCCGAAATACAGCGCCTGCGCCCTGATCCTGGTTCCTTCCAGTGAGACGTGCCCCGAGACGGCTCAACTCACCGTGGTACAGCAGTGCCTGTGAGACGTGAAGCAGGCTGTGGGAGCAATAGACGCGCACGCAGATGCCACCTCTCTTTACTTTTTGCGGCACCCGCCATGAGACATGCAGATCCGGGACGGCCGGCGCGTGAGACAACAGGATGCGCGCTCTCGGCAGACGACTCTGCACTTCTGACTACTGCCGCCTGTGCTGCTGCTGCTGCTGCTGCTGCACAGACTCGGCGGCGTTTCGCCCTTTGCTTGTGCTGCCTTGCTTGCTCGCCCGGCTGCTTCAAGGGAGGCATCCGAATTGTGTCGGGTGTGTGTGTGTGTGTGCGTCTGTGTGGCCGAAACTTTGCCATCCGACTTCTGTGGCCCTTGGTTTTGTTTTTGTCACCGCGGCGCAGGCCATACCAGATCCGTCCCAAGTTGATATCGGAACGCATGATCCTCTGATTGTCGTCATTCCGTGGAACTCGACAAGTGTCAAACTGCCCCTAAGGTCATCCGACCTTGAACCGCCCCCCCCCCCCCAAGCGACACCTCACTTTGTCGTCTCCCCGTCACGTT
>NW_003315025.1:883959-885732 GCF_000150825.1 Verticillium alfalfae VaMs.102
CACTACTGCCTACTGTATCGCAAAAGGTCTCAGTCAGCCTGCATTTTCCCCCTCCGCGTCTCCTTCGCATTGCTTCGTTTCTGATCTGATTTCACCCTCTTGGCAGATTCACAGGCCGCGTCCCCCCTTCCCTGCCCCCCATTCTTCTAAAAAACCCCAGTCTCACAATGTGTCCACAGAAAAGCAAACAACAGCGATACATTCCGCCACAGTCATTCCTTCTCTTGCCCGTCCGCCCCCTTCCCACGTCAGCCAGCAAGGTTGTGTCGGTGACTTGAGCGGGCCTGACCGAGGACAGATTTTCTATGAGTCGAGGGGCAAACTCTTTCACCGAGACACATACCCACACAGCCAGCTGGACGCGTTGCCCTGAATCGCCGACGACGACACCCCCCCCTCCCCCTCTGAGGATTTTTCAAAAAGCGCGTGTCTGCCTCTGGCCGAGACAGGGGGAGAAATGCTTCCTTCGTTGCGCAGTGAAGCGTCCCATTCCAACCCGCCTGACGGCCCCGGGCACAGCGATGCGCCTTCGCCGGGAATGAGGAGGAGTGGAACCGCGCCGTCCGTGTCTGTCTTGGATGATATGCAGCCCTGTGAGGTGAGACGCGGGGCCTGGGCCAACTCTGGGAGAAACGATGGCAATTTGCTCGCTTGTCAGTTGTTCCCTTTGGTGGTCGTGTTGCGTCGCGATCGACATCGACGTCGCAGACTTGCATCCAACACAACCTCTCGTAGACCATCACGACGATGGCATCATGTCACTATAGGATCGCAAGGCGAAATGCTCATGGAAGTGTATTCAGGCTGTCAAACAAAAGCAAAGAAATCCTCCGCGTCAATTTACCCCCCAAGTGATGCTTCACCCCACGGGTCTCCCGCGCTCATGCAATCATCCCACGCCCAGCCATCCCGCGCCATACCCAAAATCTTCCAGTGCCTCCCACCCCCCCGGCCTCTTTCCCTGGCCTTCTTCCCTTGCTCGAACCCTGCTCGATGACCTGCGCGTCATGAGATGCGACGCAATGCACGATAGCCTCCGAATGGCGTCAAGGGTTTGCCCGTCAAAAGAGGCATCGTGGGAAAACGCCTCCCAGGCCAGTCGCCCACGTCATGGCCTCGCCTCGCGAAAGAGGGAAGCGGGACGAGCATTGACGACAGGCATCATCGACAGCCGATCAAGCCGACAAGGTTCCACTCACCCTACCCTACTTCATCCCAACTTCCTTGCACCGGAACAAGATCAAGACAAGCAAAAGTAGGAAACGTCAGGCGAAGCAATAGGCTCGAAATTCAACTGGGGGACTACCATACTGTGTCGTTCAGCTTCCACCTCCTCAAAAAACGAAAGGAAGGGTATATCCATGCCAGCACACATCTCCGCTTCTCTCCTCTCCACCATCGAACGAAAGACCAAAACACAAAGTCGACGTGCCCGGCTCGTCGGCATCGGGCTGCGTGAACGCCTCCGGTGCGAGTAAGATAAAACGAAATCAAAATAGCCGGTCCCATCTCCCAATTCTATCCCTGTCGCTGGGCACATTTTGCCTGTGGCGAGATCCCATATCCTTGCGTTATCGAGAGTATAAGCAGACTAAACAAAAACGCAACATCCCTGCCTTCATGGCTTCTTCGCTCGTGCTTTTCCTGTTCCCAGTCGCGCGAAAGTAAAAGCATCGTCCTAAAAAGAAGTGCGTGGAAAAAGTTGTCTATGCCTCGTGTATCGATTTCGTGTCGTGGCCCTCGGGTCCGGTCGGCATCGATATCGTGCGTTGT
>NW_003315025.1:886690-887433 GCF_000150825.1 Verticillium alfalfae VaMs.102
CCCACGACCAGGTACGAGTGCCATAACTCCGACCCTGATGGATCGTCGTAGCCACAGCATCCCTGAAAGTGACGGGCACTACCACGTGATAATAGCCACCCACAGCGTTGGACTGCGATGCGCCTCACACCTGCCTCCAACCTTCTGCAAACTTCATCTCGTTGCAAATAGATGGTATGAAGGGTCACTATGGCACATGATTGTGTTTCTATTGTGTTTTCTCGTGCGACAGGGTTCATGCGAGGTTGATAGCGACACCCCATGGCCATGGGACTGTTCTTTTTCCCTCTGCGCCGCACTCCCGGTCGAAATGACGCATGAGGCAACCCTGGGCACATGGGTCGGGCATCAAGACGAGGGTCGGACATTGGACCGTTCTCGCCCGCCCGACAGGCAACTTTAACGACAACAGATTACCAGGGCACCCTGATTTTGAAGAAAGAAAAGTCACAGGATTGATCATTTGATTCGCTGTGTGTTCTACTCGCGTTCGAAAATGTGAGTCACGTTGCGCAGCTTGTGCTGTGGAAAGATGGCTGTCAGACGGTGAATCGCGACAGGCCTTGCTTTGGCTCGCAGTTGGCTTGGACGATTCTGTGAGCTGACACTGAGAGCACCTCGCCCCCGTCGGATGCCTCTGTGGCGTCCCAATGATATCCAACGGCACGGCGAGCCTAACTTTGAGGCTTGGTTTTCATGACTCGGGACTGGCTGGGTGTGCGCACCGCGCCTCATACCTCCGT
>NW_003315025.1:887533-890694 GCF_000150825.1 Verticillium alfalfae VaMs.102
CGCTCATAGGCAGCGTCGCGATCATGGAACGAGTATCCTCGCCTGCATGTAGTAGTGGGAATCAGTGGGGTGTCCTCGAGCCGCATCAAAGTAAGAATCCTTGAAAAGCCTCCTCCCCTCTGCCTGCTGATGCTTGGCCGAAATGACATATGTACGGCCGTCGATCTCGATGATCTCGTCCTCGTCGGATTCTCCATGGGGAGTGGATGACCGGACATGAATGTAAGAGCTGCGGCGCTCGTTCTTGGGGCGCGTGGGTGTAGCCCACGACGCCTTGCGCGAATGATGACCACTACTCACATTGGCTGTGGCATAGTAGCCATCGCTCGTGTACCGAGGCGATGCCGTCGGGGGACGAGGACTGTAGTCATTGTAGCCTGTGCTGGCATTGCGGAAGTGCGCGCGTGTCGCCGGACGCTGAGGTGTGGCCGAGCCGCCTGATGCGTAGTAAGAGTTTCCCCTGGGGGAGGGTGTTGGTGTTGCGGATTGGAATCGCTCCCGGGCGTAGTAGTACTCCTCGCCGGGAGTGGATCCGGTGTATGGTGAATAGTTGGCCATTGCTTCCTCAGCTCTTGCGATGTCCCTGCGACATCCGCTTTCTTATTCGTCCCCAAAATGTCGTCCTTGCGCTGTGGCGAGTTTGTTGTTGTGTTGTTACTGAGCGTGCGATTGCACGGATCTCGAGTCCAGTCCAGGCGAAGCGCGCCGATGTCGAGACGCGGGAGAAAGTGACACCAGTCACCTTGGTATGTGGTCGGAAGAGGGAGGGATGATGAAAAACCGTCTTCTGTAGGCGAACATGTCCAGGCTGTGGGTTTATATCCTCCGAGGAGTTGACAACGTTGGCAACACCAAGTTGAGACCTGATGTTATGGAAGATGCTGGTTGCTTCGGAGAGCGTCCAGCAAAGGGTTATACGGTTTGCTTGGAAATCGAGTTTTGCGAAATCGCCTTGGCGACTCGTTGATATGGTTGGTGCGGTGGTTGGAAAATGGGGTTGTTTGGTTGGCAAAAGCCAAAAGTGTCGGAAAGGAGACAAAAGGCTGGAGGCTGGGCGGTAGTGACGCCCTTTAATATTCTCGCTTGTTCTGTGGGAGTGGATGGCGGCGCGGCTCTCCTAGAGAGCGACGGGAGGGACGCCAGAGGGGACGAGGATTGCTGAGCAAGGATGTGTCCAGAACAAGGAGT
The DNA here is from genome assembly GCF_000150825.1 of Verticillium alfalfae VaMs.102. NCBI lineage: Eukaryota > Fungi > Ascomycota > Sordariomycetes > Glomerellales > Plectosphaerellaceae > Verticillium > Verticillium alfalfae. The sequence continues at coordinate 888,722 of NW_003315025.1, forward strand.
CTAGGATGGAGACAAGATACAGGGGGGCAAGGGCCAGGGGGTGTGGTTCAAGGAAACCCGCCCGACCAAAGCCAAGGCGCGGAGCTCAGCCCAATGGAGGCGAGGCTCCCGCTAACCCGACGGAAAAGGGCGAAGAGGGTGTGCCCCTATCTTCTGTGAGTCGTCCTTCTGGGATTACTCACGACGGCCTGGGCTGTACGGTACGAAAAGAAAATATGGGCACGGCCTGCCTGTTTGTTGGGCGCCAGCCGTCGAGTGTGGCAGTCCTGCTGCTTGAGCCTGTCGTGTATGTCGCCCTCAGGAGTTGACCAAGCTGATTTCCTGGGCTCGTGAAAATGTGCTCTGACTCGCTTTGGAAAAGCACGGTCGCAGGCGAAAGGCGATACGGTCGCAGGGAATGTGCTGGGTGTGTCCGTCGTGATTTCTTGTCGCGTCGCAACCAAATTCAGAGTGCCATAGTGAAATGACCAAATCGCGGCCTCCCTGTGGTTTGATCTCGGTCAACCCTTGGACTCTGTGGACTTCGGTCTGACTCTGAACCTGCGTCCGTGGGCGACTGAGGCAGGGAACGAGTCTGTAAATTCCAGAGGGTTTTTGACAATCCCAGCCTTCGGTCTAGTTGCTCCTCCAGTTGTCAAACAAGATGATTCGAATTCGTATAATTGGCTGTCCACCCGTCACGGTAAGCGAAATGATGGCGAGCGCGGCGTGCTGGGTATGGCGTCCCCGACGTGCTCCTGGTCCAACGGCGCCGCAGCGGGATCTCAGTGCCCAGTGCCGCGTGAAAATTTTTCTCCAGGGGCGTCCCAGGGGCAGAACGTGGCTTCTGATCGCCGCACAGGCGTTCACACACGGGGGAATCCTGGTCTGTGTTGGAGGCACTCTGACCGGTACGCAAGGAGGGTTGTGGGTAATTGTTGGGATTCCCGGGGATGTTCCTCGATTCACCGAGAATGGGCGACAAGCACGAGCACAAGCCAACAGCCCAGCCAGGATCAACGGAATTGCGAGCAGCAGATATGCAAGGGATCCGGCGAATTCAGTATGAGATTCCTCCGCCGGTGGTGCTGAAATACGAGAGAGATGGGCCCAACGAGGCTGGGATTCTGGCAAGTCGATAGGAATACCTGACGTGGCCTTTGTTGGATTGTTCGACAGTGAAGGGAGGGGCACGATCTCGCGTGTCGTTTGTTACTAGAGCAATCTTGTCGTCTGTTACCAGTGATGACGTTCGTCGGTAATTCGAGTGTACAACGGGCAGAATGCTGGTGGGCACTTTGTTCTCTTGGTCTTGTTCAAGGAAGTACCAACTACGACACCTCGATGGACGACCGGTGAGTCGAAGAGTCGGGTCTGGCGAGGAACGGGACGCGCACCGGTCAGGTCGGCCGTTATTTTCCCTTCGGTCACCAACGTGTACGACGTAGGACGCCCGTTGCAGGATCAGGCCAGAATGGTGATAAGCAGCAATCTTGGCTTCCGGTGGCGGGAGGAGGCCAAATCTTGCGAGATGAAGTGCCAGGATATGTAGCACAGACTAACAGTTGGTCGGCGGTTTGATGAATGCCAGGGGCCAGGCAGCACAGAACTGGTGAGTCAACGGCAGCCTTGTTTCCAGTCGACGTTGTATTCGTGCGGTTTCGTGTCGCCCTGGTGCCTTGTCATGCTGTGACGCGACCGAGGACAAGATGCGCGAGCTCAACGCGCGTGCGATGCTTGCCTTTGGAAGACAGGGTAGCAGGCAATCAGGGTGAGCAAGAGATGCAGCGTCCAGCCCGGGGCGAACATGGCTGCGAACAGGACCAAGATGGGGAGCGGAACCAGAAGGGTCGACCGAGGGGTCCTGGCGAGTTTAAGATTGGTTCGAGCAGAGCGGGCAAGTGCACCCATTGCTCCGGCGTAAAGGTGTCGCTGCTGCTGCTGCTGAAGCCTTACCTTCCTTCATCCTTCTCCCCCATGCCAGGTTTTTGCGG
>NW_003315025.1:891429-894588 GCF_000150825.1 Verticillium alfalfae VaMs.102
TCGACTCAGCTACTCGCAGCTCGGTCCTGCCCCCTGCATGAGAGCCCGAATTTCGCGATTCATTTACAAATCGCGATTCGACAGGAGGCACGTAGAGCAGCAGGCTCCAATTGTTTGTACTGTCTCGCCTGATGTTAACGCCAGCCTGGGACGTCCCGATTTCCAATCCAAGTTCCATTCGAGCCTAGGTTGGCTAGCTTCCCAGCCTCCGAATCGTCATTCCAGCAGCATCCGCCCGCCTTCTGTGCAGTGCCGGCCGGGCTGGGGAGGACTGGGGAAGGGGCCCATGATACGACTGGATAGGCCAGGAACGAACAGGCTTTAGCATCATCGGCGGAAGACCCCGCCAACCTGTGGATTAGTGGAGACGTTCTACCAGATTCTCCCTGTCTCTGCTGGCTTTTGTCGAATAGGAATGATTCCAGTACGTTGTCCACAGGCTCCCTCTCTCCTGGGTCGACAATGTTTTGCCTGAGCATTCAGTGAAGCTACCAGTCCAGCTGGAGAGATAGGTGATCCCAGCCCCCAGCCTCCTATAACGGGGGAGGTCTCGTCAACCACGCGTATCTCGTCCGAGGGCAGCAAGCTCACGCCACGCAACGGGCATGTAGCCTGGCCACGGCCAATGAAGCGTCGCTAAGGAGATGGCATCTAACTATTAATGGACTATTTTCAGTGTCACCACCTCTGACTCTGCACACTCACATCGTCATTCTATTACGGCTTAGAGCCGCCTGTTCAGCATCGAACCTCAAACAACTTTAATTCGCACTCATGACAACGCATCATCACCAGCCACATGGCCAATACTATTTATCTCTGCTTTCTTTCGGAGGAGGTTCAAGGAGGCGAGGAACGCGACTGCTTCTAGACTCCGCCGCGGTATCGGAAACTGAAATGTTCCAGGTCAGCGCTGAGTAGCAGGCCTCCGACGTCAACTGCTGGTCCTATGCCCCTGTTCTGGTTTGCCACTAGCTAACGTGATGCAGACCCTGTACGATTTGGTGGTACAGCACTGCAACAGCACAGACGCCTCTCCTACTGCAGCACCACAACACCCACAACACAGCACGCACCCTCGACTTGCTTCTTCTTGTGCGGTAGGGAGTCATCCATGGATGGGGTGAGCCATTCTCTGTCATTTCCAGAAAAAAATTGAGATTTAACCGGGGAGGTCTCAGCTCCGGCGAAAAACAATTACACATCACGTTGCTACTGCCACCCATGGCTGGTGCGACCACACGCGTCGAGGGGTTATTAGAGATTCTCCAACAACCTGGCCTTCACAAAGTCATGTTCCGTACAGTATGACAAGTTGTCCATGACAGGCCCCTGGTCAGGTTTTCCAGGCGACGAAATTACACCCACTGCCACGGGTCGAATCACCACCCCTCCCCCCCTGGCCACAACAACGCAAGTCCTCACCCCTCTCCCTGCAAAGACAGGTGTTAGTCGGGTGTGCGCGCACGCACATGTCGCACCGGAGGGTCGTTTTCTAGAAGGTCGTTGGGGCCGCTAGGACGCTCCATCCCGTTCACCGGGCGCACACCCTGACCCCCTTAACACGGGCGCTGTTCTTGTCCTTCCCCCCTGGGAGCCACTGAAATTTCCCAGCCGTCGTCGCGCCTCTCTTTCCCTTGTCCAATCCGGCAGCATGGTGTCAGCCTTCCGCTGATCCAAATTGCACTCCTTTCTTTTCGATGGCGAAATTTTCACCTCCACTGCCGCAGACACAGACACTGCTGGCAAAAAACCACACCTGCTGGCCAGCAGAGACGTATGACTCACATTTTGTTCGTTTTGAGGTGAGGGGGGGAGCAAAGAGGAAGGGAGCATGCCTTTCGTCCCAATGGCATGCGACTCTTGCTGCATCGCTGTCCAACGTAGCCCGTAGGCAGCGCGTTCGCCTGGACGAGGCCGACGAATCGGGCCTCTAAACAAGACGTCCGCCAGTCCCGATTGGACAACCCGGAGGCCACTTGAACACGTAGCACCACGGGCGAAGCCAGTCACAGCCCACACTCTAATGCCGCTACTGCTCCGTACCCGTCGGGGCCGCTTCGAGCCCTGGTCGTTGCGTGGCTTGCCTGTTTGGAAGCATAGGATTATTTCGGATCAGGGCGTGAGAGAACCATAGACGCTTACCCTAAACACATGTAGCGCACCACGATGACCCAGGTGCGGTGGCATGCGATCTTGCAGGCGGGATACCGCAGCCAGCGCTGCTAAAGAAGAGGGGCATCTTCTAAGTGAACGCCCTCTTGGCTTCCCTCCGTTCACCGAGAAGCGGGTGTCTATTCGACCGACAACTACAAGTATGGTCTCGTTTGCATTTCCTTCTGTCTACGCTGATCGCGACACTCTTATGACACGATCGTCATCCCAAGATGAGGCCACCATATACGTCTCGCCGACCGACTTGCCAGCTGTACTCTTTCCGCCTCCGTTAGCTCCTCCGGACCATATTAACAACATCGGACGCGGCCTCACCGACTCTTCGCGCTCGCGGCAATCATCAGCTTGTGAGGCGCCCCGAGGAATCTTTGCATGGCTGATTGGCGTCGCAGACTTGCAGCTGCAGCTGCGCAAGGGGTCCTTGTATCATGCGCCATGAATGTCCGCCGTTGCCCTATCTTGCTGCACTGCACATTCAGATGAGACGCCTTGTCGCCAGTTCCGGTGCAAAATGGGCGACAGTGTTAGGGCTCAGTGACGTAGCGGACACACATGTGTACAATGCGGCCCGCGAGATACCCATGCTGAGACTCGCTCGGCACCAGGCTCACTGTGATGATGAGGAACCATCTTCGACACAGAGCGGCCGGTGATCCTCCGAACAGCCTCCGCTTGAAGAGAGACGGGTGCGTCGGCCTCATGTGTCATTTCATGCCGCACACGGGGTTCTATCTGAGCAACCAACACAATACGCCTTGAGCTACCATGTGCAGGCGGTTGTCCCCAGCACGGTTTCCAGAATTGAACACATCATGACTTACCCCCTGTATTGCTGGCTTCGAGGGCATCTTAACTGGCCAATAAGCGCCATCTCTTCGTCAGCGGCCAATAATTGATGGACAGCCGGTCAACACAGGTCCACCGTAGTAGAAAGTCGATCCGGTCCACGCCAGGGTTTGGCAGCGAATCTGACAGACGTCTCTA
>NW_003315025.1:895017-898228 GCF_000150825.1 Verticillium alfalfae VaMs.102
TCTGACCTCAGCTTCTGCTCCTTGCGTCCTCCTCAGTCCCTGCGTTGCCTTCGGGTTACTGTGCTTGTAAAGGTGCACTGTGCAGTTAAGTGCCCGCGGCAGGGATTCTGATATCGGCAAACGTCGACCAAAACTTCAACACCCATGTCACCCCCTGTCTCGTATATCGAATAGAGCGCACAAGCTGGAATCATTGTTGCCACGACAGGTACGAGTGCCATAGCCTCGGCCCTGATCGACGTTGTTGCCACAGCGTCCCTGAAAGTGGCGGGGTATACCACGTGATATAGCCACCACCAGCGTTGGACTGCGAAGCGACTTCACAACTGACTCCAAACCTTCTGCAAACTTCCATCTCGTTACAAATGGATGGTATTGAAGGCTCATTATGGCACATGATTGTGTTTTCTATTGTGTTTTCTCGTGCGACAGGGTTCATGCGAGGTTGATAGCGACACCCCATGGCCATGGGACTGTTCTTTTCCCTCTGCGCCGCACTCCCGGTCGAAATGACGCATGAGGCAACCCTGGGCACATGGGTCGGGCATCAAGACGAGGGTCGGACATTGGACCGTTCTCGCCCGCCCGACAGGCAACTTTAACGACAACAGATTACCAGGGCACCCTGATTTTGAAGAAAGAAAAGTCACAGGATTGATCATTTGATTCGCTGTGTGTTCTACTCGCGTTCGAAAATGTGAGTCACGTTGCGCAGCTTGTGCTGTGGAAAGATGGCTGTCAGACGGTGAATCGCGACAGGCCTTGCTTTGGCTCGCAGTTGGCTTGGACGATTCTGTGAGCTGACACTGAGAGCACCTCGCCCCCGTCGGATGCCTCTGTGGCGTCCCAATGATATCCAACGGCACGGCGAGCCTAACTTTGAGGCTTGGTTTTCATGAACGGGACTGGCTGGGTGTGCGCACCGCGCCTCATACCTCCGTACCCTTCAGGGCCCCGATAGCAGCCTCAGACTACTGGTCAGTTTGGCCCACGCGTCGGGGTGGCAATCGCGTGTGGCTGGCCATACAGAGGCCCTCACACTGATGGGACGGCATCTCAAGGCATCAGCATGTTCTGCTGCGGTTCTTAGTCAAGCTGAGATTGGACAGCTTGCTGGCCAGGGAGCTTCCGATCATCAATGTTTGGATGGGTGAAGTTTGAAAGGAGATGATCCCGCCACATTCGTTGCAGGAGTGACTCCTTGAAGTGACCCCTATTGCGCTAGGCAAACGACTGATGCGTCGAGATCAGTAGGGTATCAGCGTGACACCCTTAAAACCTCTGGTAACTATTCCATACACCATCACGCGCATTCACAATTGACATGGGGCACACGGGCACAGTAGCTTACAGTCATGTGAACAGCACTTACTGTTCATCAACGTTCAGTAATCACTAAGGGAAGAAATACATGGTGCGAGTGTAGAGGAGGCAACTTCCAATCGATAGATGCTCACTTGACGGGGCTGCTGCCTACGCTAGGTCCTTGGTGTCATCAACTCCTCTGTGGCGGATAGCAGTCTTCAAGTTGCCTTAGTTATTGCCCGTGACTGCACCCCAGATCCATGCTGACCAGCTGCCCAGCACGTACACCATGAGTGCAGCGAAGCAAGTCTTGCTGATGTTCCTGCTCAGCTTACCGGCCGGGCCCTGGAACCTTACCTTCCTCTCGTTGATTATGTCTCCGAACCGAATTCTTTGCTTTCGCGTGAACTGCAGGATCCGAAGGTCGGTGGCCCAGAAGGTTCCAAGCAACATCGCCAACGAAATGACCGTCGAGGCAGCAGCGAGGAATACGTAGACGACCGTTACGCGGCGGTAGGAGTTGTCATCGGCATCTTGAATGACACCGGTGATGATACGGATAATGATGTTTGTGCTGGATCAAATGGTTAGTTGACTCAAGCCGGGATGGGGTTCCAGACAATGATGATATCCACATACGCATTGTTCATTGTCACCTTGGCAGCATATGCTGTACCAAAGACGTCTTGGTATATCATACTGGTTCGGATTCCCTCAATGATGGTGACTGGGCCGAACGTCTTGAAAATGGCGTAGAATGCGTACGAGGCTGCGGCACTGCTGGTTGTTGTGCCCCAGTTGATGAGTCCCATCGCCAGCAGCATGCCGGTGCCGCAGATCGCCATCTGTGTTACACGATGCCCGTAGATGTCGATAACTGCACCAATAATCGGGCTTAAGAAGAAGCCTGTGATGCCGGATCAGTCTTGCTCGATGGGATGTGTGGATAGCAGTCTTCAAGCTTACCAGCATACTGAGACAGAGAAGCGTACCAACCGGCGGCGACAGCATCCACTCCAAAGCGGTGCTCTGCCAACTCGGTGGCGTTCTGAGAGTAGACGTTGGAACAGCTCGTCTGCACCATGGAGAAGAGCATGATGGACCAGAACGTCCAGGGAAGTTCGAGAATCTTGCGGATCTGAAAGTCCTTGCTCTTTTCGACAAGTTCTTCGCCCGTGGCGGGATCGGGCGGTGCCCTGAAGCGCCTGTGTGCGGTCTTGGTGAATACGTAGAAGACGAGTGTGCACAGGTTCGTAAAAACGGAGACGCATGCCCCGATCCAGAAAACCCAGGCGAAGTTCCCGGTGTTCTGCAGACTGGTTATTGGGTCCGTTTCTGAGCAAGACGTTAGGTTAGAGGGTATTTACCTTGGAGATGACGTTGGCTGTTGAGCTTCCTACAAAGCCACCGATTCGAGCGATACCAATCTGAAGGCCAATGGTCGTGCCGAAACCACCGCCAGGTGCAAACCATCCGGAGAAAACTCGATAATACGCAATCTGCGTAGCGATGTCTCCCAACGCCGCGGTGACTTTGCCGAAAATCATGAGAGGGAAGGACCTGCCCGTCGCGGCGCCTGCGATGATCAGAGCTCCCGCAGTCATGACCAGGTTACCGTAGAGCATGGCTCCTACACCAGTCTATTAGCGACCAATCCTTCGTAGTTGGACTTGTGAAGAATAGAACATACCAGCGCCGCCAATCCGGTCCGTCACGACGCCGGACACCATGATCAAGGCCGTGACGAGGAATTCTTCACTGGCCTCCAGCAGTGCGAACTGGGTGTTGTTGATGTCGAGTTCCTTCTTGATCGTGCTCTTTAGCGACGAGGTCAGCCTTGCAGACCAAGAAGCGCCAAAGCTGATGAGGCAGATGAGCAGAACCGAGCCGAGCTTCCAGCTTCTTG
>NW_003315025.1:898446-901036 GCF_000150825.1 Verticillium alfalfae VaMs.102
ATTTGAGACCGAAGAAGAACGTGCAGCATGATATTTCCCACGCACACGAGCTTTATACTAAGGGAAAAAGGTGTCTCCTGTGATCAAGAAGAATTCGACACCACCAACCCCCACCCCCATCCCCGACTGTTTCCGAATACAGGACAGCTACGACGTGCTCAGCACCCGAGTGCTCGGCTTCCAAAAGACGTTCAAGTCTTTTCACGCGCCAATCGTGCTGGTTGTCGCTTCGAGTGCTCTTGGCAGCCTAACGCGAGCTGGGCAAATGACACGATATGGCGGGCGAAAGACCGCGCTAGAGTGCCCATCTGATAAATAGCCGTAGCTGTGGCTTGAAAAATCAGTGGACGGGCTGACGCTGCGCCGTTTCTGCGGGGACTTCGACAACGGCAATATGATGCTGCTATTCAGCGTCCGGTATCGCCATGGGCGTCACCGTCCAGATGGTGCGTACGATATTGTAGAGGGAGCAAGTACTTTCTACGAGCCGTGCCGTATCTCGCCGCGTGGCTCACGTTTACAACTTGCACTTACAAGTTCCATGTTTACCTCATCTACAGGCAGCCTTCCAAGCTATCCTTTTAAAGTGCCGTCGGTATTTCTGCGTGTGTGCGGGGCACATGCGGGTGGGCCTTGGACGACGTCGAAAAAGACGCTTCTCTGTCGTGTTTTACAGAGGATCCCTCGCTAAGGTTTGGACTAGGCGTGAGCTAATTCTTAGCGAATGTTCATCTGGAATGCCCCGCAGCTTTGGAGCAAACAAGCATCTTAGCTCACTCTTGGAAGGGTCTGAAAGGAGCTCTGTCGCTGCCGGCGGAAAGGCTGGGCGACCCGACGAGAGAAGAAGCTGAAAAGTCGCCTCTTTCTGGTTCCCGGCCGGTATTGCCTCGGGCCCAAGAAGGCTTATACTTGAGGACGCAAGGAGCGTAGTGATGGCTTGGCAAAAGCCACATTGGAGGATTTGTGCTTCCAGGTGGTTTTTCAGTTTTGAATTGACTGTGTGCTCGAGACCGTGACCTTCACAGCATATATGCCGAGGCCCCAAGGATCTCGTTCGGGTGTCGAGCCCGCTGCGTCAGGTATTTGCGGTCTTTCACAAGATAGAGCTCGAGGACAGTCATCTCGCCGAGAAGGTCGCGAATATTCTCTTACGAAGGCCCCGCATAACCAAGCTTGAACCGTATTCAGGAGTTTTCTAAGTAGAATCCCTAGATCCTCATTTCTTTTGGCAGACTGCCGATGTCAGCCCACGTAAAGCAGAAGCGTTATAGGAGACCGTCAGACCAGCCTTTCGATTCCATGCCATTATATGTATCAATTTCATGCTTCAATTTACCACGCTAGGAGAACCTGAATCTTTCTGTAACAGGACCTCCTGGCAGTAGAACCGCTTCTCCAACTCCACTCACCAACATCGGAGACATGAATAGATGATGTCGAATGATGTGGCACTCATTATTATCATTCTACTATGATCTACGATGAGAGCTACAGCCAATTCTGATTTCACAGGAACCAGGTAAATGTTTTTCCCGGAAGGAGGGACAACTTCTGCTGGCATTTTAGTTTGGCAGAGCGTCAGAACCATCATTGGACTCTTCAAGCAACTCTAGCTGCCATAGTATGCCGCGATACCTCGTATTCTAAGGGTGAGATGACGTTTCCCCGCAGGATCAAACGCACACAGAAGCAGGCTACTTAAGAGGCCATTAAATCTTCGAAAAGCAATTCATCTATGTCCGCACACTTTGTCCGAGGGTTAGTGTGTTGGGTAGCTTCGTAGCGGACTGCCGTCGCAATGACACAGGCATTTGCTGCGAGACACCTGGGCTATGATTCCGTTCACATTTACACGTCTCGGAGTGAGAGTGAATCATCGATCTGGAAGCCACGATGGAGGTAGCCAATGCCCGAATTCGAGGCATCGGAAAGAAGGATTAATATATACAAGATCATTCAACAATAATTACAGGTAAAGGGCGGCTCATGGTGCTTCACTGCCTCGCTAGGGGCTGGGCCCTCGTCGATTTCTTTCTCGAATAGAGCAGCTCAACCACTTAGCTGCACTGGGAGTACCACTGGTTGGAAACCTTGCAGGTTCCGGTGGTGCAGCAGGTAGGGCCGGTCCAGCCCTGGCCGCCGCACTGGCCGTAGGCAGGGGCGCAGGTGGCACCAGTCGCGGGTTTCGACGGAGCAGTGGTGGCCGCAGGCTTGGGAGCGGCGGCGGTGGTGGTGGCGGGCTTGGGAGCCGGGGCCGCGGCGGTGGACAGCGAGACGCTGTAGCCGGTGGTGTCGAACTTGGCGTTAGTGCCGACAAAGGGCTCGGTTCCGGCGCCGATGCTGTAGAGGCACTGGGAGCCGGGGAGACCCTGAGACGCGGTGAGGTACTTGATGAAGTCGGCAACGTCGCCGCTGTAGTTGGTCTGCTGCTTGGTGGCGACGAAGGAGAAGACGGTCATCTGGGAGTGAGCGCCCTTGTACAGCTGCCACGAGACGCCGCTGATGGTGACGGTCGCGATGGGCTTGCCGGTGGCGCTGATAGGGCCGGCGCCGCCGAGGGCCGCGAGCCAGATCATGCCTCGTACTCGAA
>NW_003315025.1:901170-912015 GCF_000150825.1 Verticillium alfalfae VaMs.102
TGGGACAGTGTGCTACATACTCCACTGCCATTTGGAGGGGATGCTGGCGACAGCAGAGACGCGCGCAGCAGGGGCCTGGAGAACAGCGTTGGAGTACGACTTGACGTGGAGGTTACCGCCAGCCCAGGACCAGGTGGAAGACCACTTGGCGAGGTTGTTGGTGATGCCATCGACCAGGGTGCACTGAGAGCCGCTGGTGGCCTGGTCCCGTCCCCAGAGGTTGTTGTAGATGATGTAAGATCCGACCTTGATGTTGTCCCACTGTCCGCAGAGGTTCGTCGCGCGCTTGTCGATGGACTGAGTCTTGGTGGGCTCAACGGCAGGGGCGGCGGCGACCAGCGCCGCCATCGAAGTAAGGACTGTGATGAACTTCATTTTTGGATTGGTGGTAGTAAACGAACTAATGAATGAATGACTGAACGAAGGAATGGATAATGGGTAGAAATGAGATCAAAGTACGTACAGACGGCATCGTGGCGCCGAATGGGTGGCCAAGTCGTACTTATACAGCCCATCTGAATCTCTGATGGGATCGTGACCAGGTTGGGTAGCCTCCCAAAATGGCATCGTGGTGTCGGATAGATGGACGATTACGGTAAGCCTCTGCGGGGTTATCGACTTGTCATGTCATTCCGTTCAGGCGGCTGCCCCTTTCATTTCAATTTTGCATTGGTGGGTTCAACTCGTTCCCCGGGTTGTGTTCACTGGTGCTACCTACACGATCGATACAGTTCTTTTAAAGCCAATCAAGTCTGTCGGCATGCAACCCTTTGATCTGCTGTGATGATGAGCTTGGTGAAGGCCTTTTGGATCAGGCACCAGATCGTTGATGCCATTGGGTTACATCGTTTGTTTCCTCAGCAAAGTCTCTAGGACCTCGAGGCTAGAGCGAGGATGGCCGACGGCCATGCCGCGTTCTGTGTGCATTTCTAGACTGGGAGATCCCTGTCCTCGTGGAAGCTTTGCCAGGGTCTCTGAGGTGGATTTGTCGGCTTGGATCCCGAACCATCTTTCGTCAACACGAGATGAACCAACGGCGATTGACGATTACCTGGTCCGAGATCTTTGACACTCTGATCCGACACGTCGCATGTGATGGTAGCTGATGGTCTCGCTGATTGCTATTTCTCGTGATGATGCCTCTCCTCCCCCAGGTCCTCGATGGGCCATGACTAGCAATGCATGTATCGAGAAGAGGCGCGGTTTAGATCATCTCCGAAAGCTCCGCTCCACAACCCAAGGTGATTATGCCACGGGGCACTGGCGAATGCGGACGTCAATCCCGGAATCTGGTGCCCTGCAAGCCTGACTTCTTTGGGCACGCAGCTGTCGGTGCCGGTGTGCCGGGTCACTGTGCTCAGACCTTACGGCCGAAATGGATGGTCTGGCCAGCGCAGGGCTGCTTTATTTCAGACAACCTGCTCTACTGGCGCATCTTGCTCGCCCCCACTAGGATACTCCGGGCGACGCTGCCTCTCCCTCCGATCGAGCTCACGACGGGCAAACGCGCGGCAGCTGCAACTGTGAAGTTTGCGGCGCTGGTTGAGGTCCTTAAACGAATCAGTCGTCAGGGCATGGTGTCGATGGACTCTTTGCCCTTGGGTTTCTCCTGTTGTGTCCTCGCTTTTCAGAGAGAATAGGGCCTAAAGCGGACTTCTACAATGCTTCCCTGCGGCTGGACTTGGACTTGACGCAGGTTACCAGCAAGTCCGCACGCCAGAGTGCTCGCGCACCTTGGTTTCATAAACCATCCATCTCAACTTGTATCAGGATCGGAAGCCAGGACCAGAAATCACTTCAACAGGCGCTGCCAACACTATGCTGTGCACACAGGATGCTGGTTTGATTGTTAGCCGTGGGAGCTATACAAGAGCATTGTGCAAGAGGAAGACATAATGAACGAGAGAAAATAAAGTATTGGAAGAGGGAGTGTGGGTATGCTTTGCGGATATCGTAGTTCTCTAGTATGACCTCGCAAAGACAGCAACACGGAGCTTGTGATAAAAACTGCCAGTGGCCTGCCACGAGAACCAAAGCTCGACGGCTGGTCACGCATTCCAATTGAGTTTGAGGAGCTTGAGCTGCCACATCACACTACTTGCAGCCGTGACCATCTATCTCTGCTCGCACCTTTAAGGACGAATTAAGCATACTGGCATGTTCTGCAGATGACGAGGACGACCCACAGGTACCTCTGCATTATTGAGGCTGGAATCACAGCAACAAGCCAGACCAAGCAACGACCAATGCCGGGCTTTTCAACGCCAGATACTCCAACAAAATCTCTCCCAATAACAATCGAAATAAGCCTGCACAGACAGGGGCATGTCAGCGTCAAGGTCCCTGTGGCGCCTGTCTTTGGCGATCAATCCCCTTAGTGCAGTCCGGAAGGGGCAGGTACGCGGCTGAGAGCAGAGGAGGGGAGGAGGGAGACACGGGCGGCTGTTGGATGTGCGGGGTTGATTGATGTGCGCTCAGTGATGCGATGCGATGTGCTAACTCCCAACAGCGTGACATCATGCGCCTGCACGTTTCCTACCTAGGGACTAGACAACCTCACCTTGATTAACAAGGATTCGTTAATGGCGCAGCGCCCCTCAATTGCAACCCTATGCCGCACAACAGAGAGCGGCCAGACTCACTTCAAATCAACTCCTTCCAGATCCCAACCCCTAATGCGCGGCATCTCGTTCATGACCATGGCAACTCTTGCCCTGGCTCACCTCTCCCTGGCTCGTCTCGCCAACCAAAAGGTCATTGCATCCGACAACGATGACATGACCGAGGTTCACGAAGCGTATGGCCTTTTTGTCCCCCCCAGCCCCCCCCCCCCCTCTTCGCACGCCGAAGGACATCACTGACTAGTCCTAGCCTCTTCCAAGCCGGCATCATCCCCAACGTCATTTCCGAGTTCCAGCCCGTCCTCGGTCTCTCTGCCTCTTGGTCCAAAGACGCAACTGCGTCGCTCGGCAACAGCCTCGACCCTTCGGCGCTCTCTTCGCCCCCATCGGTTCATCTCGAAAAAGCCGGTTCCGCATCCAACCTCGAGGCAGACAAGTCCTACGTCCTCACCCTCACGGACCCGGACGCCCCATCGCGCGGCGATCCCAAATGGGGCGAGTTCTGCCACTGGATCGCCACGGGACTCTCCATCTCCGCCTCGGCGAGCAAGCTCGAGGACGTGCTGGAGTACAAACCCCCCGCGCCGCCGGAGAAGACGGGGCCCCATCGCTACATTTTGATCGCCTTTGTGCCCGCCAACGGGACCACCGAGCCCCTGAACCTCTCGAAGCCGGGTGATCGGAAACACTGGGGGGCCAGCGCGCCGGGGCACGGCGTCAAGGATTGGGCGCATGCCAATGGGCTCGTGCCGATCGGTGAGTGGCTTTTGCCGCTGGATTTTGGGGGGCTTTACTGACCTTGGTAGCTGCGAATTTCTTCTACGCTCAGAACAAGAAGCAGTAATGACGGGCAATGATTCCGTGGAAGAAAGGACCAGTCACAATGCCGCCTGCTGTGGTGTTACATCGCTTGATTGACGGCGTGAAGCAGGCAAACGAAATGGCAAGGAAACTACCTGGGTAAATGGACTCCTCGAAACGACAGCGGCCTGGTTGCGGTTAGTGTCTTGATGCCACCAAACCCTGAGAGACGCCACATATCTCAAGGTTGCATGTAATTTTTTCCCCTGCAAATGTGCGCACTTTGATTCCAATGTCGTGGTAGGGTTGACGAGGCATCAATCATGACACACTGATGGCCGTCACCCTGCAGTACCATAGACTGTAACCATGTAAGCGCAGAAGATCGTCAAACGAGAGAATTTCAAATAGCATTTATAACGCGGCCACCTACGTTGGCCATTATTAAACTGATAGTGCTACAGTGTTTGAAGTTTTTCTAACAGACGGCTAAACCTTCCGTCGCCTTTGTCAAGTTCTTCTATACTCCATTCCGGATATTTCATTTCATACTTTCAAGGAATCCATTTAAAAGTCACCTTTTCATATCCTCCACCAAATCACCGTTCTTGCCTGTAGTCCGACAGGCTGCCGGCTCCAGCTTCCGTCTTTTCGCCGGGGAAGTCTCTCTTTTTGGGACAGGATCGCCGTCTTCCGTAGGCTCCGGCTTGCTGTCGTCGGTGCCATTTGATGACGACTCGGGGCGACCATCAGCAAGTGGCTTCCTCTTTGCACCCACTCCGGACGTCGTGACCGGCTTGGGACGACTGGAAGGGAGAGGCGTCCGCTTAAGGCCGCTCTTTTTGTCGTGAGGTGCATCCGGTCGAGAATCTGATGCTAATATCACTGCCGGCTGTTGTTCGATAGGTGCTGATTGATATCGAGCTATTTCTTGATCGATTCGCTCCTGGACTTCTTCCGGAACGGAGTCGCTCGGTGCAACGCCCATGGCGCCCATGGCGTTCCTGGCGGGCGTCTCGACTGTCTCCTCGCGTCCTGCAGGTGCCCTGCGCCTTGGCAGCTCCTGGGATGCCGGAGCGTGGACAGTTCCGTCCGGGCACAGCGGCTCAGCTGCGTCCTGGACAAAAGAGCAGCCCTCCTTGTGAAGAGTGCACTTGGCGCAAGCCGAATTCAGCCTTTCTGGATCTATATAGCAGTCGCAGCCTCTCCTCTTCTTGGCGCAGTTTGCGCATTTCCGTTTCGCAAGGCACTCGAGGGCTACGATGCGGTCGTACTTGGCCCGTGCCGACTCAGTTTTGGCGCAGGGTTTCTTGCCCATTGGAGATTCCTGCGCCTTGGCGGGCTGCTTGCTCCCGCTTACCTTGCTCTTCTTCGTTGTCTTTACGACCTCGTCCTCTGCGAGACCGGCGTCGTCCGGTGCGTTCTCTGTGGCGGCCGGGGTCCTGTCATCGGCGTCTGGCGGGGGCACTGGTGGTTCCAGGCCCTCTTCGACGGAACTTGGTAGCGGAGGGATGTGAGATGCTTCTTGGTCGTTGGTCTTGATGTTGGTGGCGGTATCTTGTGGGCGATAACACAATGCCATAAATACCAGAGCCTGTGCTGCAGTGAGTTCCAACTCACTGTACCTGGACTGTTGGTTTTCCTGAGGGATGGTGGTATTTGATTCTGCCATGATGTGAGATGAAAGAGACAGAATCTGGGTGACTATAACGGCAGAGAAGGTCGAGATGGGATGAAAAAGAATCGCCTGCGTGCTATGTTCGAGAGCAATTGGAGAATAATAAGAGGAAAGAGAAGGATGAAACGTTGATGATCGCTACAGGATGATATTCGATGATAATATTGGATCTGGAATCGGTGCTGCGAATTCGAAGGAAGAGTTGGAAGGGCAATTGGGAGACTGGAAAGGACAGCCATTAGAGCCATGGGCGGAAAGCTCTTTATGGTAGACGATCATGCTGTCGGAGAAAGATGAATGGTAAAGTTGGATATCCAAAAAAAAAATGCGGACATCAAGCTCCAAAATCGATGAAACTAAGGTTCCAAGGTAGAAAGTCCAGTGAGGAGTGCTCTGTGCAGGCTGGTCATCTTCAGGGAGGAGTTTGGTTGTGTTTGGAAGAGACTTGTCCTCAGGCATGTTCGACCTGAAATCGCCAAAGAACACGAAATACAACATTTGATGTCTGCAGGAAGTCACGAAGTCACAGTGGCAAGTGTGACTCCGTAGATTAATACTGCTTGCTAATGAGATTCCGATTCTACGATTAGTCTTTCCATCGGGATGAGGAGTAGACTTGAAAACCTGTGGATTGTAAGAATAAACTCCTGGGAGAGAGCGAACATGATGGTAAACTCAAGCCTCACAGAGAGGAGTAGACGCAATGTACCTTATCCTGACCACTATATTAGGTAACTAGATAGAAAGAGGCACATCCGCTTCACTCAGTTTTCTGGTGGACCGAATCGTAGCCAAAAATAGTTTGCACCAGATGGCGTGGGGTATTCCCTTCAGTAAGGTAAAGTAGGCATGTTGAGTAGTCGCCCTACCCTTCTGTATTTGAAGAGAAGGAAGGCTCCATGGCGTGATGGAAGCAGGCACTGTCAAATGGCCGCTCTTGAACGGGTAGTCACGTACAACCCACAGATGATAGGCCTTGCCTTGCCCTGACGATGACTTGAGCTCCCCGTGCTTTGAGCGTCATAAATACACAACCAAGTGTCTAGAGGTCCTATTGAATATGTCCGACGCAGTTTGCCAAGCATTCCTTTCAAGAGCACTCGTCGCTTCAGAAGCAAGATTACGTGGGCAGGAACGACAGAAGATCCCAGTAATGTGTGGACGCAGTACACGTGCGGAAGTAATAGCAGACCTCCGATTTCAACCTACCTACTGCACGCAGAGGCACTCCTACTCAATGTTTGCTCCCTTATTCGCTCGTCTCCCTGCTCTGCTCGTTGTCGAAACAGCAGGCGAAGCTTTCCGGAGAGAGATCCATCAGAGACAATGACGAGCCTCCGAGGCTGCGCCTACCGCTGGCAACATGGGCAGCGAGTTGCATCGGCCGCGAAGCAGGCAATGCCACACAATCAAAGCAGCCTAGGACAGAATCACTCCGTCCTCCGGGGTAAGCCTACGAAGACACAGAAGACATCGGTGGCGTTGTTCTTAGCAATGGCGTCTACCTACACAACTGACGAGCTGCTCCTTGTTAATATCGACATCCAAATTCGAGACCACGGCGACGTTCGTGTCACACAATGCACGCTGATGCGGCGCCCTACCCACGTCCGAAGCCTTTCGACTTTCCAGTCGATCCTTCGGTTCCCCGATGACTGAAGCGGAAATTTCGGAGCCGTCCCTCGTCACGGCAACCCGATCGGAACATTCTGACCGGCGGTCGGTTGGCTCTGGCCAGAAAAAGCTACAACGTCCTGCACCTCAAGGTTGCATCGTGCCATTTTGTCCGTGGGGGCTGGGTCGAGGCCCACAGTGTTTTGAGTTATGCAGGCAGACAGAAGGGGCTGACAGGCTTGAAGAGTTTCGTCTGCTTTGCTTGAGCACCTTCAATGCCAGACGCCAGACGCTGCTCCCATCAGATTTTCACAGTGGCAGACGTTTGAGCACCCGCCGTGTGGCAAGGCGGTCGACGCATACTTTGATCATGACAACAAACCTGCATGGCACGCTGCCCCGTTGTTGGTCCCAGTTGGGACGCCCAATACCAAGACGGAAAGATCCGCCCAGCGTCGACCGGCACTGGGGAGCTTAGCTCCGATGGCGTCCCCGGATGCCATCTTGGGCAGAAGGGAGGACTCACGGCCTCTGCGATATGAGTTGGCTCCCTTTTCTTTGCCACGCACTCCAAATGGTTGGGTGGCCAGAATGGTCGGAACCAACAACCCTGGTTCCCCGGCGCACCTCGCTATTGTTGGTGAGCTGCAGAGACGCTATCAGGTTGTATGTCACGCTTCTGTCGATGCAGCCCCTTTGTGCGAGTGAAAACATGCGACATGGCAGGTCACGACCACTCTCTTGAAGTCAGGCGCCGCTCTCGTGCGTCGCTTTAGGCACACACTCACCCAGTCTGGTGCATGAAGGCGCCTGCATCGCGCCGGAACCCAGAAGCCTCGTCTCCGGCGTGCATCTCCCGACCCACAGCATTGGGAGCTGGGACGCACCAGTCGTGCCACTTTCCCTCCTCGGGTCAACCTGGTAGAGAGGTCGCTTAACGAGTGAACAAAGGCAACAGCTGGGCGTTGTCTTACGAGAGCCGGCAAAGACAAGACCGAGTGGTGTGTCGACAACAACCCCTCTGCGAAAACACCACCACATGAACAATTTCGCTTGTGATCTGGTCATGCTATTTCTGCTGCCATCTGGCCGAGGCGAATAACGGAGAAGCAACACTGCACAGTTCCCTGCAGCGTGCATCGCATTCTAGTCTATGGAGCACAAGCATTCATCACAATGCAGCTATCTGTGTACACTCATAGAGCACCAACTGCCCTTGCCTGAACCTCGGGCGGTGTGGAACAGGCAGTAGGGGTCTCTCTCTACAACCCAAGTAGGTTTTCTTCTAGTTTCTTTTAACCTTTTTGTGCCTGAAGGTAGATCTGCCGTACCGTCCAGATTTCGACATTTCTACGTGCTCTTGACTCGCGCAACAACGGGCCCGGGTACCCGGGTCGCCTGCTGAGGTCCAAGTTAGCGTTGAGTGGTTGAGACGGTGCCCTGGGGGAGGCGGTGAACGGACAGCGGGAGGCACGATCGACGTCGTGTTTGGGCCCTTTAGGTCGCCGAACCACGGGTCAGTGAACCCCACCACTCGATCCAAGTTGATGACAGGATCGCCGCATGCCAGATGAATCAAGCTCGACTTGGAGCGGGGGGCGTCCGTGACCACGATGCGGGCGAGTATATTCCCTCATGAAATGGGAGGGCTCCGAGCATGCCCCCGAAACTGTTGCTACCTCGTATGGCTCTGGAGTGTGCCTGGACCGCTCGATTCCAGAACCAGGCAGCACAACCACGCATCGCATCGATCACTTTGGCTTGGTCTTTTCAGGTTGAATAGACAGCGCAGAGCCATGGAACCGTGCAGGCGAGAGGAGGAGTCAAAAGCAGGGGGGCAGAGCGCGCGACCTGGGTCGGGACCTCATCACCGACGACGAGGGCATGGGACGGCGGTTGGTGCGTTGCGTGCAGATGAGGTGCATCAGCGCGGCAGACGATGCAACCCTTATCAGTTGCCTAACAACTAGCTTGTGGCCACCATGCAGCACATCGCCCCAAGCTGGAAGGTCAGCGAAACGCCCTGATTGTCCGCCTTGATGAGACAGACATGTGTCCTGTTGTGTCATCGTCGACAACGGCTCGAGTCAGAGCTGATCCCGCTCGCAATGTTGGAATCAATAATTTTATTGCGTCTTCGCGTCTGCAGCATCAGCATCAGATGAGGACTCGCAGGATAGACTGCGGGCGCACTCTTCATTCGAGGACCCGTAGATTGGGAGAAAACATGAGCCCAGGTTCGGTAAGCAAGCGAGCGAGCGAGTCCAACAGTTGGGTCCCATGTGCATTCACAAACAGAGCGGGACCTGGTCATGTTAGAAGGGTGCCCGCGTACGGCGTCCGAGGTACATGAGGGTGGGATGGGGCTCGCTTGCTGCTGCTGGCGGCACATCCATCATGTCAAATGTCACCACCCGCCCCGTGCGGGACACGATGGCCAACTGACGGGTACAAGTCTGAGATCGACTTGACAAGAAAGGGCGACACGGCACCGTACCACGCTGGTTGTATGAAGAAACAGTCATTGGTGATTGCCCGTCAGTAGCATAAAGCCTTAGCGTTGGGCGCTGATCAAGTTGGGTACCTCAGACCAAGGGCTCTACATGTACCCCGACAAGCCACAGCATCGGCCAGCCGCTCTGAGCATCTTCGGTTCACACACTAACAGATGTACGATCAGCGGCTTGCCAGTCGTGCAAGCTCCTGCTCCGCGACTGGGCCCCCCCTGTGTCGTGCCAAACCGCTGGAAATCCCGGGGCGACCCGGTAGGCTATGGCGGGAGAGCTCTCAAGGACAGGCCGGGCGTCTTGGAGCCTTGGGCCTGACCCCGGAAACCCCTGTTGCCGCCCCCTTTTCCGAGTGGGATGGCCCGGAAACCAAAGCAAAAGCAAACCCCCACCACATGGCTCCACTGGCGCTGGCCAAAGGCTCCCCATTGTGATGCGATGCAAAGCGAGCGCCCCCTCGTTACCTCACCCCATGATTGTGGTAGTGTTGTGCCAGCGCCTTCGCCGCTCTCCACGGCACAAAAGAAGAAAGAGACCAGCAGGGTTCTTGACTGCGGCACAAGCGGAAATTGACCGGAATCGAGACGTCTGGTATGTAGGAGACTGTGCAAATAGCTGTTTTGCTACAATTTTTTGCAAGAGAGCATTTTGGGGGGCTGTCAACCCCTTCAACCGGTCAGCATCCCATCAGGAAAGATACCTCACTGAGGTGGCGCGAATTGTCTCGGTTTGTATTACAGCCTGCGGCAAAAGAAACGCCCTTTATTCGGAGCAGGGCAGGACACCTTCAAACCACTTACTTGAATTGCCGTCCCTCCCAGAAACAGCACCGTGCGGCCGGGCCGCCCTCTAGCAGAATGGAACTGTTCTAGTACTCCACGCGGGCGCAGTTGCGCCGTCGGCGGCATTCTTGTCTCCTTGTCCAGCCTTCTGGTTTAGCCCCCCCCCCCCGAGACTCGTCTGAGATCCGTTGACATGGTCGCGGCATGGCTCCCTTAAGCCATCATGCAGCTTTGTCCGAAACGGTCGAGCTATCATTTCTCGGATCCTGCAGCTCATCGACCCCCGCCTTGTCGGTCGCCCGCTGGGGCTCGCGGCCATATTGCCTGCTTCCTGTGGTTCGCTGGCTGATCTCTTCACCGTAGCAGCCCTAGGCCAAGCCACGTCTGCCAACACATCATCAATTCCTCCCTCGTTCCGGGGAGGGGACCTTTTCTTGTCCCAATCAAGACGCCGCCTGAGCGCCCTCGTTCCTCTCGCTCGGGTCCCCAACAAGTGTCTCTGACCCGACAGTTCGTCCGCAGGAATCGCTACCCTCGAGACATGCACATCTTACGGCGCGCTTGTGCTGGACAGCCCCCTTAGCCCACTGCCAAAAAGCCTGTGCAACAAGGGCTTAAGCCATGTTGGCCAGGGTCTCTTTACGCTACGGCCTAAGGCGGGCAAGGCTCAGGCAACGCTGCTGCAATAACCCGTGGAGGCCTACACTCTGAAGTGACGCTAGAAAGGAGCGCGCCTTTCGGGCCCAAGCAACGCCCACGTAGGCGACCAGGATATATGAAGCGGAAAGCGTCCGGGAAGGCCGGCCTGCCGCCCGTAGCTGATCGTTGAGGAGATCTCGTAC
>NW_003315025.1:912115-914467 GCF_000150825.1 Verticillium alfalfae VaMs.102
CTCGAAAGTCGTGCCTCGCCCCTTGTCCCGTCTTTTTAGTAGTGTTTCAGTGTTCAACGACGTCTTCCCCATTTCTGAACGTCCAACACCCGGCGAACCCCTTTACGGGGCTCACCAGTCGAAGTCTTGTTTCTCAGCTTCTACAAACACCTTGTCGACACAGTACGCCGCTGATCTGTGCTGAGCTCCGAATCGACGTGTCGAGGCTGTCTGAGAGCTATTCGGAGCGCCAGTCGTACGTCGTGTGCGGATCAATTTCACAATGAATTCACCACCAAGCTCGAACGCCAGCACACGACAGAGTCAATCGCCGACGATGAGAAGTCGACCTTCCGCCTCTCATTCCATACCCATCAGATCCAGCATGTCTCATGCAGAGTTTCCTGTGAAGCGCCGCAGGGTCGATCCGCCATCACCGGCCGAGTCTACATCGCCAGAAAAACAATCGTCCCCGTCCATTGCCGTTGCCGACCCCGCCATGATGGACGACCGTGGTGACACCGCCAGCCTGACCGACAGTGCCAGAGCTCATTCGTACGAAAACGGACTGCGCTATCACGGGTATCGACCGGGAATCTACGCGTTCCCCAACGATGAGACGGAGCAGGAACGTGATCAGCTGGCACATCAGCTCAGTTATGAGATGTGTGGTGAAAGCCATTTCATCGCTCCCATTGAGCAATGGCTGGAAAGGGGGGCTGAGGTGCTCGATCTCGGTATGTTGGATCCCCTCTCCCTTTGACTATTCGCCACCCAACCAACGCCCCGGCACTTTGGCTTTGCCACCGATGTGGCATCGCTAACATTTCATCAGGAACCGGCATTGGCATTTGGTGCGAAGAACGTGAGTGGTATCCTGTCGTCTTCCCGTGTCCCCCCTCCCAACTGCAGGTACACCCCACGGGAGTTGGGATCCTGATTTCCCATCCACCACGTTCCCCTAGGCACGACGTGCTCTTCCCCTCGCGTTGATCTTTTGCTGATACAATTCTTTTCTTTTTTTTTTCGCATGATTCAGTGGAGGATAAATATCAGGCTTCTCTTTCGAGGGGATTGACTTATCGCCGATCCAGTCGAGTGAGGTGCCACCCAATGTGCGCTTCTACGTCGACGACATGGAACACGAGCAAGGCTGGGACTTCGACGGACGCACTTTTGACTACATCCACCTCCGGCACACGCTGCACTCGGTCCACAACCGACCGGAGCTTCTGAAGAGGGTTCTCGAGTGGGTGTCTCATCCTGTCCAGACGAAGAGCGCTTTGCTGACAACCGCTAGCCACCTCAAACCGGGCGGCTATTTTGAAGTCCAAGAGTTCGAATGCAACCTCCGCTGCGACGACAACACGTGCCCCGAAGGCAACGATTATGCCCTCCGCGAATGGTTTGATCACCTCGCGAGCGGCCTGTCTGCGCGAGGCGTCGACCTCTACAGCATCACCTCCATTGCTGACGAGATGCGGGCCATCGGCTTCACCGGCGTGACGGAGCACTCGCGAAAGTGTCCTGTCGGATCATGGCCTGCTGACGAGAGCCTGCGCTTCTGCGGCGGTTTGCTGAGAGAGAGCTTGCTCGCCGGCTTGGGTGGGCTGAGTGCCCGGCCTTTTGCGGCCTTGACGTGGGAGAGGCCGCGGCTCGAGGTCTTCTTGCTGCGGGTGAGGGAGTCGATCAAGACGACGGGATATCATGCCTACTTGCCTTTCCGGACAGTCTGTGGCCGGAAGCCCTTGTCGGACTAGTCATCCGATCCGCAGGATGGCGGCTCATCAGATCAAGCGGATGGGCTTCGTTTTTTCTTTCTGTTCGTGGAAACATATATGCATGGATACGGAACACGGGGAGGCGTCGGGGTATGTTAACAGTACGCTTTTTGTCTTGTTCCTGCGTCAAAAGCACGAGGGCGTGCATGGCATTCTTTGGGTCTTGGGGGGTTTGGGGTTACACGGCTTATGATAAACTATACGAAGGTCTTCAGGCGGCGTTCTGAGGGGAAGCGCTCGGGAGACTATTCGACGATATGCATACATGTTGAGTCTTCATATCTTCGCAATGTGATGTTGAGTGACAAGGAGTACTTGAGAGCCGGCGTTTCCATCTAGCTAGTTGCAATGGGGGTTTCTTGCTTGACTGTGGATGGATCAGCAAGCTGGCGTGGACAGCACAGTCCAGGCGGTCGAGGAAGTACAAGGCCGCAGTGGCGAAGGTTCAAGACTTCGTAGTCGAGCGTGTTGTGTGGCCGTTGATCTCGGCAGAGCGTTTTTTGGTCTTCCGCATCGAGCAAGACGGCAGTGGACAGACGAATCAGAAATACGTCGAGCAAGTTCTCGCCTACCTGCCAAGAGTCTCAGACCC
>NW_003315025.1:914567-937389 GCF_000150825.1 Verticillium alfalfae VaMs.102
ATTCCTTGATTGAAGATGCCTTCTTACTGATATTTGTCAGATCGCATTCTAAATAGGCTGGCATTACTACCAATCACGGCCGTCCTCGTCCCTCTCAGTAACAAATTACCCTCATCGAAGATTATCTCAATCACGCGCAACTCGAATGAGTTCAGCCCAGCATTTCTCCTCCTCTCCTGAAATTTCACCATTATAGTACTCGTTTCTGTGCTTCAGGAAGTACTCCTCAGCAGTGAGCCCCTTCTGGTCCACCAGCTCAACATCAACACAGCCACGAGGGGTCAATGACATGATAGCAGTCATGGCTCGCATAATGGCAGCAGAGCCATACCTCGCCACGTTATGCAGGATGTTCCTCCCGTCCTTGTCAATGGCTGACATGTCTGCGCCTCGACCCAGGAGTAGCTCAACACTTGCCGAGCGGTTGTAAGCCACAGCAGCCAGCAGCGGCGTATGCCCGCTTATGGGCCCCACGACTTCAATGTTCGCTCCCCTATCTAGAAGCACGGTCATGTTTTCCGTGCGGCCATGGTATGTCGCGAGGTAAAGCGGCGTCCGCTCATATCGGGCATCCTTAGCGTCGAGGACGGCACCCGAGTCCAGGAGGAGGTTGATCATGTCAGCGCTCTGCGCAACCTTAGCTACTTCGTGCAGGGCCGTTCGGCCGAAAACGTCCCTGGCTTCGAGATTGGCGGCGCCGTTGATGAGAACTTCTGCGACGTCTTTGGACTGCGAAATCATGGCCCAGTGCAACGCCGTTTTCGAATGTTTGTCGGTAAGGGATGTGTCGGCGCCGTAGTCAACGAGGAGCTGGGCGATGAGAGGCTTTCGGAGCGCTGTCGCCCAGATGAGGGGTGTGCGGCCGAGCGTATCCTGGATGTTGATTGAGGCAAAATTGAGATCGAGGTGAGTCGCAAAGTCGGCTTCGGGAAGGCGAAGAATGGCCAGTGTCAAGGGCGGGAAGTCCATCGTCTCGGCAAGGTCATCATCTTGGAACACTTGGCGGAGCTGATCTTGCTTTTCGATGCGCTCCTTGGAGGCGGTCGGCGGGAGGACCTTCTCGCATGCCATCATCGAGGCGGTACTGAGACGTCAGTGATTGAGGGTTATCTGTGGTGGCAGTTCTAGCTACACCCTGTGTCATCCTGGAAGACCGGCTGACACCTGGTGAGCAGATTTGCATGTTCAGCTTCCACTCACAGCAACTATCATGGGTCTTTAGCCAGTGACGCTGACCAGCTGGAATTGGGGGTGAGCTTACATGTAGGAGAAGACTTCCATCTCGGTCATATCACACGCCGAAACCTTCTTGGATAGAATTTCGATGACTTGAGGCACGGTCCCGTAGTTGATGAACCTCCAAATGGGGTCGCCATCACTCAGAACCTTGGGAATGTGAAGGGTCCACGAGGCACTGTATCCCAAGAGGTCGTTCTTGGACATCTCAAAGAAAACAGCCTTGGCAACCATCCAGCTGGGGAAGTGGTATGTGTATGCTGTCCCCACACTCTTGCTCCGCTGACACGGCATGTAGTTGCAATCTGGCCTACCAGAGATCGGAGAGCCGGCGTAGCTCAGGAATAGAGAGCCAAGAACACCTCTCACCCAGGTTGGCGACCGAATTGCCGTTCGAACGTGGCAGTTGCAAGGGCACGTCGTCTGACACTTGGTCACAGATTGACAACCAGTTATTCCAATCAGCGTCGACGCGGAACTGGAAAAGCTACTCTGTCTATTGAGATGAGGAGTCTTCTCCAGTGACGGGTCGGCGTCGGCCTCATTCTGAATCTGCGGCTTCTGGAGATTGACTAACTCGGCTTTGAATTCGTCAAAGCGTGCAGCAAAGCTTGTCTTGAGGTCATCTAGCGATGTCTGGATTGTCATGTGTGCTTCGGGGATTGCGCTCCTACAGTCGGTTAGCTACACTGGCGATGCAAGACTGTCCATAAGCACATACGTTTGATGGCATGTAACGGACGATATGGCTGTCTGAAGGTTCTGTCTTGTCTGGCGAAGATGCTTCAGGAGCATGACAACGTTCTTCCTCTCCTTGACCCAAAGCCTCCTTGAGATCTTGGGCTTGTCGCCATTTTGCTTGCCAACCGGGCCAGGAGGAAGGATCCGCTGGTGGATGAGCTGGATCTGCTCAAGCAAGTCACGAGCTCGCTCAAGCAATGCCAGCAGACCAACGCTCGTCTCGATGCTGGTCGTCTTGAATGTCTTCAACTCAATCGTATTCTCGATCACGGTGAAAAGCAGGCGAACGTCGGTGATCTGCAAAGCAAGCGCTGTTAGGTGGCGTCCACTGTGGACGAAGCGAGGTGCTCACCTCATTTCCCAGCGCAATCACGTCGAGAGGCGCATTCCTGAACTCCTGGACCTTCTGCACAGCTGCCGCCGTAGCGCCCGCAACCCCGAGCACAGTGATAATGCTCGCCGTCAACGACAATGGATCGGCCATGAGAATTTTCTCGTCGTACACGCTAATATTACGGCCCCATTTCTTGTAGTCGGTTTCCGAGGGCCTGCGGCCGAAGAAGGAGGGCGTCCAGCCCATTTTGAGAACGCGATTCGTGGGGGTGCGCGGAAGCAGCTGTCTGTTTCGAGCAGGTGGGTGTCACAAAGATATCGTGCTCGCCTCAGTTTTCGCCCGGGGTGTCAGTCAGGCAACGAGTGCGGCGACAGATATAGTCTCACGCGGGGCTTGCAGAATGATAACTGCGGGTGGCGTGGCAAAAGTGAGGTGAGTGGCGTGAAGGCGACGAATCCGCCTCGAGAACTGCCTGCAGGGTCTGACGGTGGTCTGAAGCAGGCTGGGGCTGAAGAGGAAGAGAGGAGAGAGATGGACTGCGAGCGGGGTTGCTTCACTCGAGTCGCAGGCTGTCGTGAAGGCTTTCTTCGGCAGACAGGTGGCACAGAGCCTATCACATCATGCTCTGCCTGGGTGACCTGCATACAGGACACTGGGGCTGTGTCTTTGGTGGCGGGCGGCACACAAGTGGAAGATGTCGACGAGCCTTTTGCCAGATCATCCTTTTCATCGAGAACGCCGACGCAGAGTCTTTCTGCCGCCATTGCCATCTAGCGCTATGCAATTGAGATCGCCCGGGGCTGATACCAGTTGGCCTCAAAAGTCTCCCCTTGCATGAGCCCGTGAACATAGGTCGGGCCGACGAAATGGAAAGTCTCCTTTTCCTGACGAATAACAAATAGATGACGGCCTCCGTGAAATAGGCAGATATGATCTCCTGTTCGGCTTGTCACAGGTACAGCTCCTAGATACCCCCCCTCAATAGCCGCGAGGACGCGATTGCGGGATTTGCGGCGAGTAGCATCAATAAATTGCCTGGCCATGTCTTTCTCTTTCGTTGGAGATGAAGCCTCGTTGCTGTTCATGTGGGCGTCGTAAAAGGCGCGATACCCTGCCGTCGCCGGTTGCTCTCCAGCCGTGAGATCGCCAATGAGTGTCCTCCAGAGGGCGTCGGTCAAGTCCGGTTCTCCAGGATAAGGACCCAGCGGCTTGATAAATTCCAACTGCT
This sequence comes from Verticillium alfalfae VaMs.102, assembly GCF_000150825.1. Taxonomy (NCBI): domain Eukaryota; kingdom Fungi; phylum Ascomycota; class Sordariomycetes; order Glomerellales; family Plectosphaerellaceae; genus Verticillium; species Verticillium alfalfae. The sequence continues at coordinate 918,107 of NW_003315025.1, forward strand.
CTTGAAGCCACTGGTTCCTTTCCGCGCTCGAACCGGTCTTGAAATAGTGCGGGCCGATGGGGCTTGAGAATTTTGTGATTTGGCCGATCAAACAGCCGGATACTTCGATCGTTCTGTCATGCACTTGAATGCGCGCCTTGGTAGAGCCAGCTGCCTTGTAATACCAGTCTCGGTTGACGTATTCTGTGCCAAAGACCCAGCTTGACCAGTCAGGGACCCATGAGGGAAGATCGAGCTTTTTCGAACCAAGGTTGTTCGAGAGGAAGTTGACGTCTTGATAGAGCGACAGAATACTCCCAGCAACCCTGGTGTATAGTTCTTCGGTCGCTTGGGTATAATCGACCGTCACGCCGAGTGCCTCGCGGTCGACTGCAAGCCCTAGAACGGAGAAAATCTTGTCCTTGGGATCCGTTGCCTGGAATGCATGGAATTGCGGCAACAAGTTCGACAGACGAAATTGAGCCCTCTTATCGAGGATAGCTCGTCGGACGCCGCCAAGAGCGAAGACACACTCTCCGATGGCCAGCGGATCTTGCCCGGATGCAGGCAGAATGTGTGCTGGGAGGCGTCTGGCGAAAACAAGTCTCACAACTTTCGAGAAGAGCTCCCAGTCACGCAGCTCTATGGTACCACACATGACTGTTAGGTTCCTGTTAAGAAGGAACTCTTGACCGCACCAGCATCGAGTCACCTACGTTGTCAGCAGGGTTGATGAACCTGAACTTTGTGAAATGAAAGACATACCCAAGTTCTGGTCAAGACCTTCCTGAGAGCTTGCCACCGCGGGCTCGTGATGGCAGGAAGGCCGAGATTGGGGAGCTCCTCGGGGATGTGGATACGCGGGTCGGAGTGTCGTAGTCGTGAGACGCCGTAGGCAACGAGGTTTGCTGCAAACTCGATAGCGGAAGAACTACCGTCTGCCTCTGGCCCTATGTAGGTGAGAACGCGGGTTGCATTCCTGTAGATTTCACCCATGAGGGTCACCTGTTTCGTGCGTTCAACAAGATCATCCTGGTTGATGCATATTCCGTCTGCCCAGATGGTTCGCACACCTGCTTTTCGTCGAAGGTCCCGTAACGCCTGGTGCAGCGACGTAGTGATCGGGATCGACCCATGATCAAGGTCAAAGTTACAGACACGATCAGGTGCGCCCCATTCGTAGGACAACGCTTCGTAGGAAGCCTCGCCTAGAAGCACGGTTTCGATGGTGCCACACAGCACATCTTTGCGGGACCCTGGCGCCAAGTGAATGATCCTAATCTGGCGCGGTTGGCTGAGCGGGATGTAACTCGTCATGGTTTTCGGAGTAGATACTGTAGCGCGCTGGGAAGAGAGGGCGTTTCATGTCCGTCAAAAGAGGGGGTGAGAAATCGCATTCGAATGTAGCGCATTTCTGGCCAATGGTTGCGCCGCACATGGCGCTGGTGAACTCGATCCATCGCTCAGCTCTCTCCAGGCGGTGATATTCTGAGTTCGTTCTTACACGAGACCGACTTCTAACTAATTCATCATCGGAGTTATTTTCACCGAGCAGACGGTTTACATTAAAGGCCATAATCAGCTCATCACACGATGCGCTCATGGTGTACCTCCGAGAACAGTGAAATTAGCATATTCCTTGGAGCTCGGTGCATCCGAAAGCGTTCATACTCGTTTGCGCATCGCATAACCAGCAAGCGAACCTATCAGATGTCATATGAAACGTCTTGCGCAATACTATATGCTTTTATTGACCACGCCTTTCCCCTGCTCGGCTCAGCAGCCGCTGCCAGGACCCAATCAACTTGCAACAAGTCTTGCAGACTTGTGATCTTCACACAGTACACAAGACGGAGAGCATACAGGCGCCGCGCTTTTTTTAACCGTCCATTTGGTCATCAGCAATGACGGCAGTAAGCACGGAGGAACATTGCGCGAGCTGAACTCAAACCTACCTACTGATGGACGGCGCCGCGCCGATCCCCCGGCCATAAACGGCAGCCGCCCGCTCCGCCCCGCACGGGAGTGCAGCGCAGTGGGCAGCGCGGCCAACCAATTACGGTCGGAACTGTGACGCTGAAGACCCTAACTTGTCTTTCAAAGGAAGGAGCTGGAGAAGGTTGAGTTTATTCTTGTAGATCCTACACGCCCTCAACCCTGTGTCTCAGCAGTCAGAGTCTCATCCTGGGCGTGGATTCCCATGGGTCTTTTCGCATGAAAGAGGGGTCCTGTAGCTGCAGGTAAGCCAGAAAGAACGTTGATCATCTCAGCTGATCGTCTCGAGCTTGATGATCTTGACCAAGGTGTTCGTGACCTACGCGACAGTTACGAGATCAGAAAAGGCAAGTAGCTGTTCTCGTTCTCATCATTGGCTATGGAGGCAGATGATCATCACTCCCGGGTGCTACGTTGTTGCAAAGAACGGGTAGTTCATGGTGTAAGCCTCGGCGCGGTGATGCCGCGAGACCGTTTTTGTGTAACAACAACTGAAGGAAACCATGTCATGATTGCAGCAGCACCAGCTGAGATCAGGTGAGATATGCGAGCAGCTCCAAAGTATAAAAGCCGTTGGCCTCTGGCTTGATCACGACATACTGCTCCCAGTCACAACATCGTTCACACTCCAAGAGACCATCAGCTGCACTTATTCCTACTCATCTTATTATCTTCCATCCAACCTTCAACATGAAGACATCGTTTGCCGTCATCTTCACCGCCCTTACCGCCGTCATGGCCGCTCCTCAACTCGCCGCCGACGCACCTATTGAGGCTCGCCAGGACAACTGCTTCCACCCAAGCTCGTGCTCGGCCTTTTGGTCGGGCAAATGCCAGGACTACTGCGACACACGAGGCTTTCTCGCACATGACCGGTGATGGGTGCGGGGCCTCAGGAAGAAGTGCTGCTGCATCAGACCCTAAGACAAGGCATCGTATCAAAGTTGTGGAATGGTTCCAGAGGTCGGTCAGAACGCTAGCAAGCACATGGAACATGGGTATGGGATGTGAATCAGGACGAGGCTTGAATCATGAGCCGGGAGCCCAGGCCTTCTTACGGTCAATCAAACATGTCGGCCAACCAAGCAATCAAATAGAGAGAGTCAGCACCACGCTTTCGGCTCTTCCGAATTTAAAGGGCCCCCGAGTCAGTCAAAAAGATCTTCAGGTACCCTGCTTTCTACCATTGCAGTTCAGGTGAATATCTGAGTGAATTGCATGAACCCCGCAGCCAACCCCTGGCTTGTCCTTTCCGCATCGAGGCCTCAACGCCGTGTACCTTGCCCTCGACAGTGAAGGCGCGCAATTGGTGCCAAGCTTTCAATTGATGCACGTGTCGACAACGGTTTCTCTATAAGTGCCCTTTGTTATCACATGAGAAGCGGAGATCGGCCGCCCTTTCTTGCTGCGGCGCCTTTGACCATCACTGTCAAGTCTTTTCGTCGTGTCCGCTCTCCCTGAAGCAGTCATTCCTTCGCCCAAGATGAAGTTCTCAGTCGTTGTCGCGCCTCTAGCGCTGCTCCTCAACGCCGTCGCCATTTCCGCCCAGGGCACACAAGCCGTTCGCGCCGTCACTTTCAACATCCGCTACGACGCAGGCTCTCGTGAGTCGGGCGAAAAGCCCTGGTGGGATGCTTTCTGCTGGGCCTCTGCGTCGCGTTGCCGCCAGCCACACGTCATCAACCAGCTGTCCCAGATCGCGGCCGGCGCCCCCTCAGGCGCAGTCACCGTCATTGGTCTGCAGGAGGTCCTCAACAACCAGCTGAACGACATCAAGAACGGGCTCGGATCCGGCTGGTCGCACATTGGCGTCGGGCGCGACGACGGCCGCACCAATGGCGAGTTTTCGCCCATACTGTACCGGCCTGCTGCTCTACGCGTGCTCTTCTCGGAGACAAAGTGGCTTTCCCCGACCCCGGACGTCGTGTCGTTCGGATGGGGCGCCGGCTCCAGACGTGTCGTGACTCTCGCCGTCTTCGAGTCTGTCACCACAGGCAAGCGCTTCATCACGCCAACACGCACCTCGACAACGTGAGTTCCCAGGGCCGCAGCGAGGCATCCGCGTGGTCCTCGCCAGGATTCAGGCCGCACAGCTCGCTTGGGGCCCCATCGGCGTCTCGATCACGGGCGACTTCAACTCCCAGACTGGCCGGCGACGCCTATCAGACGCTCCTCAACAGCGGGTACGCGCAAGATCTCTACAACTTGGCGACGCCGGCGCAGAGGATCGGACCGTACGGTAACACCTACACGACGTTCACTGCGGGCGCGCCCACGAGCCGCATTGACTTTATCTGGCTTGGGCCGGTGGCGGACAGGAGGTACTCTGTGCAGCGATACGAGATCCTGAGCAATGAGGCCAGCGGGATGCTCTTCAGCGACCACAGGGCTGTCGTGGGAGACGTCACGCTGCTTTGATGGGAGCGGCAAGCAATACATGGTGGCGTGGATGGTTCGCCTGCCTGCCTGGATGGCTCTGGAAGCGCGGAGTACTACCTATGAAGTCCAAGCTTCAAAGATGGGCGGGAATCATAGCCACACTGTTCAACAGCTGCGCCCCTCTCCTAAGAATAAACTAGTCTTTCAGTCCCGGTATCCGGCTTCGCCGTACTTTTCCTCGCATCCGAGCATGTGGTCCTGTGCTAAGCCAGCAGCATCAGGCTCCAATGGGATAGTGCCCATGCATTGCTGTGAATCCGGTTTCTTGTGGCATTGAACGCCCATGCGAGTGAGTCCACCTGGTTCAGCGCCACTACTGACGGGTGCCTCCTTTCGGTGGTACCAGATGGAGTAAACCCGCAGGGTCGTTGCCAAAACAACAAAAGCAAAAGTATATCTTCCGATCGGGGAATTGAACCCCGGTCCCCGGCGTATGTCAGAACTCGAGGTCCTTTGATGACAAGCCGATATCCTAACCACTAGACTAATCGGAATGAGAGATATTTTCGGCGGCTGGTGGAGCACGTTGTGAGGGCTGAGGATCTGCCCCGTTCCGGACGGGGCTTCCGAGTTGACCAGTCCCAGCAGAGTTAGAGTTGCAGAATCCAAACGCGACCGAGGCTTCTCGTTTGATGTTCATGTCATTAACTCCTTAGCACTCTTTCCATGTGGCTAGTACGACGATGACTGAACAAGTAGATTACATGTGTGGCCTTAGCCGCGACTCCGATCAAATGCGCAAAAGATGTCACTTGCGAGATTGACCTGAACGACGGGATAATATTACAAATTGAGGTCTGGCAGTTTTTTGCAGCATGTCGATCCAAAACCCAGTTGGAAACTGAATGCATGGATCCAAGCTTTCCTGGGCATGTATGTCTATTCCGGTGATTTCCAATTTAGAAGACTCAGTGCACGCAGTTCCTTGGTCCCGGAAGTCAATGCCGAGTGTGATGGTTCCATTGCATACCTCAATTTCAGGTACCTTGAACGTGCCCGGATTTATCATCACTGAAGTCTGCCATCAGCTCCACGTCAAAAATGGCCTGTTTGCGCATCCGGATATGTGGAACGCAATGTAAAAGCAAAAGAATGAGGCATTTTCTATTATCTCTTGAGAGCCTCAAAGCTGCCCTTGTTTTTTCGCAGTGCCACGTGTTGCAATGTCCGATGTATTTGTTGAAACGTGTATGACGGTTCTGCGTATACTCGGTAAATGAATCTGGTTTTCTGTGGAGACCCTCAAAAGTTCATGCAGACATAGAACGACACTGCCTTGAGCGGTCGTTCGATTGACTGAGGCAAGTCTCATGTTATCGCCAGCCGATACTAACTAATATTGAGATTTTGCTAGGCTAACAGGATCTGGTCTTCGGCAAATCCAAGACCCTATATCCAGCTCAGACTCTCAGTTTCGAAGGATTGCCACTGTAAACGACAGGTGCAGACCGAATTCGTAGGTTGGTTCCCAATCATGTACTGGGGTGAGTCCGTGTTCCGCCTACTGCCATTGATTGGGTTGGCTCTTTTTGAGCTACTTATCTAATTAACCTCAAAAGACAGCTACAAACCAATTTACTCACAGACGTGGTCCAACTATATTATACGAAAACCAGATCATGCTTGAGTCTAGCTTTCGACTTGTTGTCTCCAAATAGTCGAACGGCTTCGCATTTGGCGCCCCTAACCCGCGAGAAGACCCCGTTACCTAGAGAATAAATGAAGGGTTGGTGAAGGCTACATATAACAAGACCTTTCAATGGTTTTGAATGAACAGAGATCACAATCGTAGTCCAATTATCACGACTATAGCACCGTATGGAAAATGCCACCCTGATGTTGCATCCAGCTGGACACCGGCCTGAAACACCAGTGCAAGGACAGCTTAAAGAGGTTCCAACAAGGCGATGTATGCCTGGTATACATCAAACATGTTCCGATCATACACGAACGGAAAGACTAAGCATGCGAGTCTACCCCTCTTCAGGCCGAGGGACTGCAGCACAAGAGGGGCCAAGAAGGGGCCCGCTTTCCCCGGATTTACCCCAGAGTCGAGGCGTCGCAAGTGTTGATAAGAGATAAGAGGACCCCGCCCGGATGCGGATCCGGTGGAAATGGCCCCACGTGATGTCCCTGCGTAGGTTCCCGCACGCATTCCCATCTTGGACCCCAACGTCACGCGATCGTCTGGCGAGCACGTCAGGGCGTGGCATGATTGGCCTGGGTACCGTCTACCCCGCTCGGTGTGACGAAAGCGTAATTGGGTCGCTGCTACGATTGCGCCGCCAGAAGGCAAGTCGAGGCAGGTAAGTCACCTCATACTCGCCAGACGCTGGCAGTGGCATGACGGGGTGGGGCGTTTGCAGGCAAGGCAGGGCCCCGGCAGTGGTAGCTCTGCTCCTTCCCCCCCCCCCTGCTCTGCGCTGGGGGGTGGAGAGGTGCGGTACAGGCTGAGGGTGGGCTAACGACGTCAGGTACCGTCTCACTGGGCTGATGCGCGGTCGTGACTTCATCGGTTGTCTGGTGACCTCTCCCAGACGAACCGGCGAGATCAGCTAGAGGAGAGAGAGAGGGGAAAGGGCAGGAGCAGCTCAGCTTCGGAAACGGATCAGCGCAACAAAGCAAGCATCAGCCACGGCTACGCAGGAGCTACCCCTCCCTGGCCTCCCTCGCACCTCCAGCTTCACGGGCTGTTTGGGTTGCGCCAATGTCACGGATGCCGTGGATGATGGCGATTCTCTTTCCTCTCCCCCGTCCCCCTTCGTCACGGCTATGCATTGGCACAGAGAGCGAATGATATGATGTGATCTCTCATCTTCGTCCCTGGCTCCCCCCTCCCCCCCCCGAGGCCAGGACCTGTGCCTGGATCAAGATAGATGGGTGTGCCTGGCCCGAAAGATGGGGCGAGGGAAACAGTACTACTGACTTGAAGCAATGCATTGCGTCTTGTGACCTGACACGACCGATCCCCATGCATCCCGTCAGTGCCCCGTTCCGTTGATCAGCCCCCCCCCCCCCTCCAGTTACGTACCTACCTCGTTCCATCAGCTTCCCCTCCCCTCACCATCAAAACCAGCTCTCTTCCCCTCTTCATCTTCCTTTCGAACTCCTCCCTCCTCACAACCACCTACAGCTCCCACTCCCACTGCCGTTCATCAGACCAAAAGGTACACCTCAATCGCGCTCCCTTGACGCTCATTCTAGCAGCCTCGAGCATCACGCGAGCCATTGAGCTGACGGCAGCTCCCAGAACACGCTTCCCGCATCGCTACCTTGCACTGCCCCTTCTCGCTCGCCAAGCAGCCTACCCAACAAGGCAAACCCATACCATCACCATGACTGAACCACTCTCCAAGGTCGACTCTGCCGTCGAGGGTCTCTCTGGCTCGCCCCCCAAGGAGAAGGCAAAGCGTAGAGCGAGTTCCCACGTTCCCGGCGTGTACAACATTCTTGACCTCGGTACGTCGTGGGTTCACCGGAGCCGCGCGCCCTTGTCCCGGATGGCCCGGATGGCTGCTAACGTGACGCAGAGGAAGAGAAGACTGAGATTGAGCTTGCGCCAGAGACGCAAAAAACAGGATGGTAAGAAATGACCTGCGTGATGTGGTCCCCTCCCGCCCGACCGCCATGAATTGAATCGCGCGGCATGCTGGCGCGTGTGCTTTGCGAGGCGAGTGGTTGGCTGATGGCGTTACCCCGCACAAACAGGAAGATCAACACGAGCTCCGGCACTGTCGAGGACAAGGACATCCTCAAGCTGCACCTCACAAAGCCACCAGTCAAGCGGATCGACCTCCACTTCCCACTAGGCATGGAGGTGACGGCAAGGAACCTCAAGGGCGTGACCATCAAGGACGCCATGGACGCTATTCACAAGGCGTACAAGAAGAAGGTGAGCACTTGCCGCATGACGTGTGAGCACCGACTGCCTCGACCCCATCACTGACCGGCTCCAGTCGGATGACGAGCTTGACAACCCCTACCTCAAGGGCTTCGAGTGGGACAAGGAGGAGTCGTGGACCCGCCTCGTCGTGCACCTGCAAAAGGACGCCGGCCTGCCAGCGGGCGGCGGCAAGAAGAAGAAGAGCAAGAAGGAGGAGGAGTAAGGAGGCGGTTGTCTCGTTTCCGCTCTCCGTCGCTCCATGGTCATGGCCTCGTTTTGGCGCGCCCCTCCACCACTCTTGTGCCTGCATGGCCTTTTCTGCCTCCCCCCCCCCTCTCCTCCGTTGGCGTGGCTCCTGGTTTCCCTTCTTGGCGCGTGACAGTGGCGATGGCGATGGCGCTGGGTGTTTTGGTCGGGCGGCGATTGCGCGCCCATGATGGCGGCGGCGCACCACTGCCGCTCTCGGATGACGGCAGGGGCTTCTTGTTCGCATAGGTGTCGTGTGTACGGTATGGACGGTACTGGGGTACTGGGAAAGACGAGCGACGGACTCGGCCGTAGGTCACTGTGTCAACGAAGAGAGTATTGGCTCGTCATGCATCGCGCAACTGCTTGTGATTTCTCTATGAAGTCCCGTCTCGTCAATGCGACGGCGCCGATGCATCATGCCACGGCGCCGATGCATCATGCACGGCGCCGATGCATCATGCCATGTCGCCGAACGTGTAAGCATGTCGTTGAGAAAGTGGACATGGAGGAGCTCTCAAGCGCGAATTTGGGCATGAGGAGCCCATGTCCTGACCCACTCGGCGACAAGGGGTCACGATGCACGGCCGACACAGACGCATCGATAAGCAAGCAGGGCAAGGTGCCGAGAGGTGTCTGCACATGTGTGGGCGGATGCATTTGGGATGTATCGATTGATAGCTTGCTGATTGCGTTTTTGAAATGGCTTGTTGCGACCCGTGTAGCCTCAAACACCCGAAGCGATGCAGCAGCGATGTCAAGGCGAGGCCACCATCATCAGGCTCGCTCACGTCACATCAGAGGCTTGTTGCTTACCTGAGGTAGGTACGGTAGCAATGGTAAGCAGGCAGGTACCTAGGCACCCAGGTTTGTCGTGGCGGGGTAGCACTCCCTGGACAGAACCCGCTGAACAGCCCTAACAGAGCCCCTCACAGGAGAGCCCCTAACAGGAGGGCTCTACGTTTATAGGGAGCTCTGTTAGTGGAGCGTACACCCCCGCCGCGTCTCGGAATGGGAAGGCCCAAGCAGGTGCACTCGGCTAGCCACGGTAGGCCGCGCTTGCCCTTCGCCGTTTCGAGTGCGGAACGCAGACGTCGGCTTAACCTGTCGACACACACGCTTTGAACGTCATGCTACAAGCTGCAACGACAGAGGATTTTGAGTATTTGAGAGCCATGGAGCTTCCCCTCTTTCGTGGCCGTTTCTTCGCTGCTGCTGGCATCAAGTGACCGAGCCATCACTCATCTCCATACACAGACACACACACACACATACACACGCACACACATACACACACACACGTACAGCTGCCCAGCATGCCTGTCACCAAGTTTGACGTCCCAGAGAAGTACCGATACCAGGTCGGCTTTGATGCCCATCTCGAGTAAGCAATCCGTCCCCACGCCATGAGACCATGCCGGGAGAGCATGTGACTGAGGCGTCCAGGTCGGAGGCCATCCCAGACTCTCTTCCCATCGGCCAGAACGCACCACAAAAAGCCCCGCACGGCCTCTACGCCGAGAAGCTCTCGGGCACTGCCTTCACAACACCTCGCCACGAGAACCGCCAGGCTTGGCTCTACCGCATCCTGCCGTCCTGCGCACACCCTCCCTTTGGCCCGGCGAAACCGTCACCAGACAGCGACGTCAACGAGCGCACCAACACGTCGAAGCTCCACTACATCCCCAACCAGCTGCGATGGGACCCCTTCGAGCACGACGCCACCCAGGCGCTCGATTTCGTCTCGGGCCAGCGCCTCGTCGCCGGTGCTGGCGAACCGACATTGAAACAGGGCATCGGCATGTACATCTACGCGGCGGGCAAGAGCATGGCCGACGAGACGGCCTTCTACTCGGCCGATGGTGATCTCCTCATCGTGCCGCAGGAGGGGACCCTCGACATCCGCACCGAGCTCGGCTACCTGCTCGTCCGCCCCATGGAGATTGCCGTGATCCCCCGCGGCATCAAGTACCACGTCGCCCTGCCCGACGGCCCAGCCCGCGGCTACGCCCTCGAGCTGTACCAGGGCCACTTCCACCTCCCCGAGCTCGGCCCCATCGGCACCAACGGCCTCGCCAACGCCCGCGACTTCCAGGCCCCGCGCGCCGCCTTCTCTGAGCACCACGGCGCCACCGCCCACGACGGCCCCGGCGCCTACACCGTCACGGTCAAATTCAACAACGACTTCTTCCAGACGACCCAGCCGCACACGCCCTTTGACGTCGTCGCCTGGCACGGAAACTACTACCCCGTCAAGTACGACCTCGGCCGCTTCAACACCATCGGCTCCATCTCCTACGACCACCCGGACCCCTCCATCTTCACCGTCCTCTCCGCCCCCTCGGGCGTCCCCGGCACGGCCATTGCCGATTTCGTCATCTTCCCGCCGCGCTGGCTCGTCGCCGAGGACACCTTCCGCCCGCCCTACTACCACCGCAACACCATGAGCGAGTTCATGGGCCTCATCGCCGGCGGCTACGACGCCAAGCGCGGCGGACGCGGCGGCTTCGTCCCCGGCGGCGCGAGCCTGCACAACACGATGAGCGGTCACGGCCCCGATGCCGAGAGCGGCGAGGCCGCGCGCGCCGCTGAGCTGCGGCCCGCCAAGGTCGGCGACGGCAGCTGCGCCTTCATGTTCGAGAGCTGCGCCATGGTCGGCGTCACCGAGTGGGGGCTGCGCACCTGCAAGAGGGTCCAGGAGGGCTATTCGGAGGAGAGCTGGGGCGGCGTGCCCGTGCATTGGAAGCGGCCTGAAGGGGTGCAGGCCGAGGGGCATCTTTTGAGGTGAGGTCCTGTGCACATGTCTGTCGTTGGTGTGTGGGGCTGGAGTCGACGTCTTGGAGGAGCATGGAGCGCGTCAGTCAACCGTGCGGTGCGACACTGCAGCGAAGGAGCGCCTTCGCATTCGACTTGGGAAGCATGGCGCACCATTTCAGAATCATCTTGACACGCGACCGTTGGTTCCACTGTATCGTGACATGCTCGAGCATCTCATGGTCGCGCTGGGCGTCCTCTTGCTCTGTATTGGGCCTGTTTATGAACTTGCATCTGCACTCCTCATCTCGCGGCCCTCACCCTGCGTGAGCTCCGCAATCATGGCCCTCAACCTGCGTGAGCTCTGCAATCATGGGATGCCTCGGAAACCGAAAGATGGTATTTTGGAAGAAGCATAACTATGTGAACAAAATACGAAATCTGGCTCATCCCTGGACGTCCCGATGCACATGTCCGCTCACACACACGAAGAAGTCCAACTCGCCGTAAATCCAGCTCGCTCCCAGCACCCACGAGGCACCATCTACGTGCGCTTCCGCACCGCCGACGGCGTGACCCAGAAATAGAAGCGGAAAAAGTTGAGAAAGGCCAGCCCCGTATACGTGACGGGCACGTACCGCGCGCCGCGCCGAATCCACCACAAGGCCACGACCGCCGCCCACCGCGCGCTGACGAGCGCCGGGCCCATGGCGGACGAAAAGGCCGCCGGCACGACGTGGCGGTACGTAAAGTCGTCGTCGTCACAGTAGGCGCGCGCGCACCGCGCAAAGGCGCGCTTCGCGTCGGTGTACGCGCGCATGTCGTCGGTCCACGCCCCGTGCAGCTCGGCCTCGCTGCCGACGTACCACACCTCGGGCCGCAGCAGCGACGACGACGACGACGACGACGACGGCGACAGGCACGCGCGCGCGCCTGAAAAGCCCTCGAATGATGGCGACGGCGCTGTCGCAGTTTGGCGCGCTGGGCGTCGGCGCCCTTGGCGCCGTGCGCGAGGACCAGAATGTCCGTCGTCCGCAGCAGCGGCTCGAGCGCGCTGTAGTCGTCGTAGGTCCAGTCGAGGCCGAAGCGCGCCGTCCGCACCGTCGCGCCCTTTCTCGCGGCCGAGCTCGTCGGCCAGCGCCCGGCCGAGGGCGCCGCGCGCGCCGGTGATGGTGATGCGGCGGCCGTGCAGCGTCGTCGCCGTGCCGAGGAGCCAGTCGACGAGGCGCACCATCGAGCCGAAGTAGCCCTGCGGGTCGACGTGGTGGAGGGCGTGGTACTCGGGGCCGACGAGGACCGCGTGGGGGTCCTTGGGCAGCCGCGTGTAGGCGATGTGGTTCGAGTCGCGCCCCTCGTGCCAGGCCACCACGCCGGAGCGGATCGTGAGGAAGACGAGCACGAGATGGAGATCCTGGCGCTGGAGCTGCGGGTGTGGGAAGAGCACGTGCGTGAGCTGCCAGCTCAGCAGGCTGCCGACGGCTTGGCACACGAGCTCGAGCGGCAGGTGGAGCAGGAGGTTCTGCCTGTTGAAGGACGGGTTGAAGTGCAGCCGTCTGTCGAAGTACTGGTGGTGGGCGATGTGGCTGCGTGCGAGCCAGCGGAGGAGCGGGTTCCTCGAGCGGCCGGAGTGATGGGCCAGGCAGTGGACGAGGTCAAAGAACACGGAGCCGACGACGACGTGGAGCGCTGACGAAGCAACGCAGTAGGCCAGGGCCGAGGGCCCCAGGGGAAGTGAAACGACGTGTCGAGAGAGACCATTGTGAAGCGCGATCAGCAGGCGACGGGCATAGGGGGGGGGGGGGTCCATCGATCGGACAGCTCGGCAGCCAAGAGGGTTTCGCGAATTCTTATACATCAAAGCAACCACATATAGCTTCACCAACAACAACAACAACAACCCCTTCTCCCCCCCTCCCCTGTTCAGCGTCTTCTGAAGAGGTCCATACGACGCGGCTCTTGGCCAGATCAAGGTTGACGTCCAGGCAGCCGCCCGAGGGCAGTGAAATGCGATGGAGAAACGTGCTCAGCGCGCGCTGTGCGTCGGATTTTTCGTATCATCAGAGACGAGACGGACCGAGTCTGCCTCAGTTTGCTGTGCTACGGGGCAGACTCTCTCGCCTTCCGCTGGCTGCTCAGAACCGTCGATCGTGTCCAGGCACCAGCGATGGTACCTGGTGCGCCTTGTCGCTCCACTTGTGCCTTGCAGAGACCCTGATGCAGGGTCTTCCTCATTTTAAGGTAGGCAACCGTTATTCTGCTGCGCCGGTATGGAGCCATCTTGACACACCATGACTCTCCAGATGCCTAGGTAGGTAAGGTAAGGTGAGGTGAGGGTAGGGAGCTTGCATTGTTTGCACGGCGTGTCCCCACTTGGCCATTTCTTCGTCGTTAGGCACCCGAATTCTCCAAACGCCGTGCGCTGAACCGGGACGATTCAGTCGGATCCGACCATCGGATTCGACAACTGATCGTCGGAAGCGAGGTTGGCTCATTGTCAACCGGCGCACGCTTCAACACACAACCCTTTCCCTTGCAGGAACCGCATCGGAATGACCAGGTAGAAGGGCCAGTCGTTTACCTATAGTACATGATGCGTAAACCGGGGAGGATGGATCGCCGGGGCAGGGAAAGCTCAACGTATGCATACGGCCAAGTCATCACGCAAAGCATCACTCAAGTAAGGTGCCATGTTGCAGGTACCGCAGCGGACCAAACCTCAGGTGCTCGTGGACCTCGAGACCATATCTTGGCTCGTGCGGACCAAGAGCGGGAAGGCGGCTGTGGGCTTGCTCAGCACGAAGCATCTCCACGCGAACGCGAGACGCCCAGCACCCCGGCTCCCTGCAAGGCAGAACAGGCTCGGATCGGGTCTTGAGGCTCGTAAACGAACCCTTCGCTTTCCTCGGGTTAGGATACCGGTAGCGGCAAGGTACCTCTGTGGGGGTCCGGAATCACGGTGGAGCCGCCGGAGGCCCCCTTTCTTCGAGCCCCACAAGACGACCGGGATGGGGGCGACTATCGAAACCCACGGGAGCGAGGACCGAAAGCGAGAAAACCTGGGAAAACGCCTACGACGAATGCGAGTGACATCAGCTGCAGACGCGAGCAGCCAAACAGAGAGCGGCAGCTACCAACTGGGTGCATGATGCTCAAGACATGGCCCGGCTGGGCCGTCAGAGGCCAGACTGGCAAGACACGATGAATGCGCCAGTAGGCCGTATTTTATGACGCTGCTGTTGAATCAGTGATCCTTATCCATCTCTGGTGTCGATTCCGACGCCACTCATTCTCGACGTACTGGACCTTAGCATAAAGCATAAGGGAGAAGGAGCCCCCATGCTTAGGAATCGAATATGAGCGCTTGCTTTAGAGCAGAGTAAAGAGCTCTTTCATATGTGGTCCGTGCCGCCGGCAATAGAGTATAGGTAGGGGGTCGGACTAGATCTGAAATCTAGCCCTCCGCGGCTTGGAGGGCCCTTCGTAGTCCTTTTATGCATGTTGTCGTAACCATTGGCCCCCAATCGGCCCGCTTGTTCGGTGGCTCCGCAGCGCGCACCTCACAACCCCAGTCTCCATCCTATTGATACAAACGACGCCAAGTGACCCAGCACTCAAATTGATCATTCTGCATGCTGTTTCCCTCGGTCAGACTGCTTCACGCTGCCATTCTTTTCAAGCGGCGGTATTACCGAGCCGAATGTTGCGGTGCGGAGACCTCGACCATCAGACCAGAGCCTATCGGCTGAAAGGTCCATAGCAAGTCTCAACAAACATGGCGGGGACGTCGATCCTCTCTCATCTCCAGCGGTCGAGCGCAAATAGAGTCCACCGCCGAGCCTTTTACATCGAATTGCCTTCTCAGCATGGCCATGTCGCTTCAGTGAGATAGTGAACAGAGAGGCGGCGGGCGTCGTTGTGCTCGATCGAGCAATTGCTCGAATGCCGAAGCGGGAACCGTCAGCAGCCGGACGAATTCCATTCTCAGCCAAGAATCCCCTTGTTGCCAGAACGAGTCAGCCGCTGGCCTCGCGACGTGGGATGACCCAGCTGCAGCTACAAGCATCGTGGTTTGCACGAGCCATGGCTTGACCATGCCAAGCGCGGCGCCCATTCACTGTTAGGCGACGTGCAGATCCTCGACCTTGTACTAGTAGTAGGTTGTCGTCGACAGGGACCTGGAGGCGAACGCATCAGTACCCATTTCGATCAGATCGTGTCATGCCTTCGTGCTATGCCTCCCTCTGTCTCGCTCCGCACCATTGTCAAACACGAGAGGCAGGCAATAGGTATCCCTCTGGAATCAGCTTGGTGCAAAACGCTACGTTTCAATGTGCTGCCGAGATGAAAGCATTGCATGTTATACATCCTGAGGTTCATCTTGTCGTTGTTGATGGTTGAGAAGAACGCAGATAAGCAAGCGAAGATAGCATTCCTGTCTTACAGTTTGCATCAGGGTACTGACCACAATACCGGCAGTCAGTCTCCCTAGATAGTAGTGTTCATGTGCAAGATCTTAGAAGCTCACTTGGAAGCCTTCCTGGGCCAACTCGTGAAGAAAAACCGAGACCCATAGCAACAACATTGCGACAAAAGTGATGCCTGGGCAGGACGAGTCTTCGTCATTGAAGCCGACGATATTTTCCCTCGCATTCCAATCATCGGCATGCCGTCTTCCTTCAGCGTGTCTATCTCGGCGCATGCTTTTTCTCCTCCGCGTAGATCCTTTCCCACCGCTCATCTTCGGCGTTGTCCAGGTAGGCATGGAGAGCACGCATATTGTGGGGTTGGCGTGGGTTATGAAGTCGCGCAACTTCCAGCCTTGAATCCCGGCACGAACTGAGCCGTCTTCGTGGCGTGGAAGTCTAAGTTGCAAGTGTGTCTGGTTTTCGCAGTGGATCTCATTCATGATGTCCACGTTCGTCTCCTGCCAGAAGTGGGAACAGGTTCATTCGTTCCAAAACTACCAGGCCCTCGCTGTCTATGCATGAAATGATCAGGGAAGCTTTGTAACACGTACTTGGAGCACTCATCAAGCGGCTGAATGACGAGCCTTCAATATTGATGGCCAAGTCAAGAGCAGTCGTAGCAATTCCGTGCTTGAAGAAAAGTTCGAGTGTATCCCACGGCTCTTCCGTGTGGACGTTGGACAGGCAGTCATATATCGCTTTGACGATTAAGAGATGCCAAAGAAAATGTACGGTCCCCTCTCCAATGATCCCGTCGCTGCAGAGGAACCCTGCGTGGGACCGCAGGGACGGAGAGGCACCCCTTATTAGAACCTCAGCTGTTGCGAGCAATCTCTCCTCTTTTGAGCTTTCAACCAGCAAACCCCGCACGATATCAAGCGAATTACGGCTGAAGATGGCAAATATCCTCATGAACAATCCTTGGTTTAATTCAAAGACGGATATTTGCGAAGATGGACGTTGCTTCCGGAGCCTCCACTTGACATATTCCACTTTGCCATAAGCCGCGGCCGATACAATAGCCGATGATGTCTCAGTAGATTGAATGTAGTGTGCCACGTCCATGTTGGCGACCTTTATTTCTTCACTAATTCTTACCATTGCCTTGGCCAACGGGCGTTTTACCTTCCACAGACGGTCGAGGGCAGCTGAACAGGAATCGATGTTTCCAAATGCCTTAGATCGAGAAGAGTTGATTCCCGTTTCTCGTTCAAGGCCCATCAGGGCAAAAAAGTCAGTCAAGAAACTGGGTCCCATATTTCCGGCTCTTGTGAACAGGGAAATTTCCCTCTGGGAGTACCGATGTAGATGACGGTCGAAGTGAACCAAGGATCGAAGTATCCAACTGAGTGCCATGAGTACACTATCATCTGTGATATTGTGGCCCTGGTTCTCGCAGCTTTTCTTGCGTCTTGTTGATAAAAACTCTGGTATTGAGCGATGATTGAATTGAATTTCCTTGGAATGATTTTGGCCATCAGAGTGTGTGCCAATGCAGGAAACGAGGCCATTAGTGCAGCTCACAATGTTCGTCGTGTGACGGTCGAGCCAGGCATCAACGTCATCAGGCAGCACAAAGCTCGACGTCAAATCGTCAGGAAGCTCTGCTGAGATGCGCAACCCTTCGAATAAGACGGCAATGTCGAGGGAGAAAAGACGCGTGACACGGGGGCCGGTGTATCTTCCTGAGAGTAGATAGCCTTTCCAACGGAGTACAATTGCTAATAGTAGGTGCGCCTTGTATTGTTGTTCGGGCTTGATGTTGTCAAGTATGGAATCTAAAAACACTTCCATCTTCTTTGGTGTCTCGATGTTGAGTATCCTTGGTATCGAAAAGTCATCATCAAGGGCCGTGTGAATCCTCGGCAGGACTAATGTCGCCCAGAGAAAAACTCCCTCAGCCTGGTCTGCAACTTTGTCATTCAATTCGCGGCAACTCTTGCCTTCAACAAACTGGAGCTTGAGGAATCGCTTATTCTTCATCAGGCTGCTCGTAACATGTTGTTTAATTTCTCGGTATGTAAAGTCTTGGATCCTAATCCGATGGTGTTTGTCTGCCATGTCTGAGAAATCTTGGTATTCTCGACTGGCGACGCAAATTTTCATATTCCCCAGTGAAACTTCAACCCACTCCTGAAGCAGGGTTGCTAGTCGTCCGAGTGCCATATCTTCGCTAGTATTGTCATATTCGTCGAGGCCGTCAATGAAGAAGCAAAACTTGGGATGTTCGGGCCCTTGATGCGTGATGAGTTTTTGAAAGCCTTCCATAATTGCATCATGTCCGATAGGTACATAAATCGCTGTCTTCGAAAGCCAGTCGAGATGATGGCTTTCTGGGTCCCAATATCCAGGAAAGGCTACTTCTGCGAGAGGAGGAAAGCTCTCGATGATATCGTACACGAGACTAATCACCAAACCTATGATGGTCTTTTGCAGCATTGATCCTGGCTTCCAGAAGAAGTACGATGCTAGACAAAGGGGCTTGTCGCCGGCCCAGGAGCTCAGGCAGCTCTTCGTGTCAGCGTTGTAAACAACGGACTTCATCAACGTGGACTTTCCGGACCCAGGTTTGCCTTGGAAGTGGTAGAACCCGCTACCCTCGCGGAGCCAGCTGACAAATGTCGCGTGATATTTAGCCCGAGTTCCCGGGCGATCTGTTGCAGACGAAGCAAAGACCCAGTTCAGAGTGGAACTTGTTGCTCGCACAATGGCGTTGAGGCGAGAACCTCTCGTCGCGTCTTGCTGTCGCAGGCTTGCGAGAACCTCTTGCTGGTACATGTGCTCAAGAAGGCGAGGGAACCCCTTTTGTACAGCTTGAAAAGTCTCGATGCTTCTGGCCAGCTCGTGAGATGTGGACGACGTCAGAAGTTTCTGCAGCTGATCCTCGATACGTTTCAGGGTTTTCAGGTTGGACTTCGTGTTGCCTTGTAACCTTGGAAGATAGCGCAGTATCTGATTGACTTTGAGACTAGTTTCAAGAACGCAAATTAGCCATTTGTATTTCTGGCGAGGCAAAGTGACGGGTGTACTTTGTACTCAGATCTAAAAGCCGTGAGATTGTCTGTTTGTGGGATTCCAAGGCGGCCAGCCGTGCCTGAATTTCCTTCCCCAGACGAACGACGCTCCGCATTGCGAGGAGAGCGGGCCATAGACCTTTCGAGTCTCCCACCTGGCAGAGTCTCAGGGTTTCCAATACTTCCTGGCTCGTATTGTTGCAATCTTGGACGGCGCGTCGAATCTGCACGTCAATCTGTTGACTTGGATCAGGGGGGGTCGCGGTGCACTCTTCCATTGCCGTGATGAGGTCATTGACACTTGTCTCTGCGTCGCTGTGCTCTCGAAGTTGGCCCTTTCCAGATTCACGGAGCTCTTTGCAGATTTTAAGAGCCTTGATGGCTATTTCGAGAAGCTGCAGAACGTTGCAAACGAGGGACAAGGCCGCTAAAGCCTCCATGATGGTATGAGCGACGGAGGCACAGGCCCGCCTAGCTTGGTATAGGTATGTCCCTTGCTTACGGAAT
>NW_003315025.1:937868-941119 GCF_000150825.1 Verticillium alfalfae VaMs.102
CCACCTAAGGTACATTATATTGGGTTGTGGTGGAGGGCCTGCGTTTTCGTGTTTGAGGAATGCACCACGAGGAGAATTGGAGCGCGAAATTCGTAGTGAGGAGTTCAATGCATTCTTGGAACCACATGGACGACGGGTAGTGATGAAAATATGGCATGTTCAAGAGGTATCGATTTAAGCGAGGTGCCTGCTACGTGGTTATGTGAACGTGGCAGGCAGTACGAGGCTCCCAGACAGCTGAACGCCACTGAGCGCCTTCCCACCAAGACCTCTGCATGCACCCAGCACCACGAGGCTTCTCTTCCGACACCTTCAAATAATAGGGTGTGTGTGACCCTTTGACATGTACTTTCTCCATTCCTCTCTCACCGCCCTACGCAAAGGTCCTCAGTGAGAGAATCGGAAATCCAGCCTTTTCATGCCTTCATCCTTGGTGTTCAGCAGGTAGTCGTCCTGCTGCGCCTTCGTCAGCGCGTTCCACCGGGCGTCACGCGTCTTGTTCCGCCAGACGTAGAACGCCTTGACGCCATAGAACAGCACAATGTTGAAGCAGCAGATGCCGAGCAGGATCTTGTTGCCCCGGCGGTACAGCGGCTTGTCGTCCTCGCGGTAAATGTTGGACGCCACGATGTTGCCGCTCTGCACAAACATGTTGTACAGCGCCGCGCTGACGGCCCGCGTGCGCACCGAGTTGCTGTTCTTGGCGTTCCAGCCGACGAGGATGGCGTGGCAGTACGGGTAGCTCAGCAGGCCCGTCAGCAGCGCGTAGCGCACCCAGGGGCTCGCGTCGGCGCGCAGCGTCACGAGCGGCACGAGCCACGCGAAGATCCAAATGTTCGACGTCGACGACACCATGGCCCGCTCCCGCACGCGCTCCGACACCCACGAGATGATGAGCAGGTTGACGGCGAAGAGGAACTGCGACGGCATCGCCAGTAGGTTCGCCTCGAAGACGGAGAAGCCGAGCTGCCGTAGGATGAACGAGAGGTACGTGTTGGGCGGCGACGGCGGGATGTACGTCGTCAGCCCGATGAGGTACAGCGGCCACTGCTCCCAGTCGCTGACGGCGAGCCAGAGCTTCTTGCCGCCCACCGCCTGCCGGTTGTTCATGTCGCCCTTGCTCGGGTCGTCGCGCAGCAGCCGGTTGACGAGGATGAGCTCCTCGCGCTCGCTGAACCAGCCCTTCTGGCCGCGGAACCAGTTGGCCGTCTGACACGGCCCAGGCGGCATGAGGCCCCACGCGAAAATGCCGACGATGATGGTGAAGATGGCCTCGAGGAGGAAGCTGGCGGCAGTCTGTTAGTACATTGCCGGGACACGCCATCGTTGCAGGGTACGTACAGCCAGCGCCATCCAGCCCAGCCATTGACGCCTCGCATCTGCAGGACACCAGCGGCCACCAGAGAACCGACAATGTTCGACGTGCTGAGGGCTGTCCAGAACCACGCCAGCCTCACGGGAAGCTCATTCGACTTGTAAAAGTAGGTCAAGTACAGGACAACATCCCTGCGAGGGTCAGCAATAGCGCCAGAAAGATATGTACAATGGCGACGTACGGAATGAATCCGCCCATCAGCAGGCCAAGCAGAGCCTTGATGGCGTAAAAGCCGGCGCGGTTGGTCAGGAACGCCTGTGAGCCCGCAACGATGGACCAAGACACGATCAGGAAGGGAATCCACCTGTCAGCACCGAGCTTCTTGCTGATGAGACCGCTGGGCAGTTCGGCCGAGAGAAACGACACGAGGAAAATCTACGCAGCATTAGTCGTGTTCTTCTCGATGACTGAAATCATGACACTGACAGTTTGGCCATAGTTGAAGTCGTTTGTGTCCATGCCCAGCTCGGGCAACTACACCACATATCAGCACGTGCATGCGCATCACGCTGCATTGTACGAACCATGTTGTGGGGAAATGGCACGATTAATGTTCTTTCGGTGGAGATCGAGCGCCACGAACATGATCCATGCCCACAGCAAGATGCGCCAATCAATCTGCGTCTGTCAGCCATTGTCCCTCCAGGCAGATCATCCCGATCGGGCTGTAGCGATCTCACCTTCTTCACCAGCTTCTTCTCTTCTTCGGCAGTCCACTCCAGCGTGGGGTCGAAACGGTGCCGGTTCTCGTACCCCGCCTGCTCGTAGACCTTGCGCCAGTAGTCCGCAACCGAAGGGTCGGGAGAAAACGTGGTCCTCGGTCGATCCGTAGTGGCCCGTCCTGGCGGGTCTGCTCTCCTCATCGGTGATGGAATCGTGCAGGGCTGGAGCCCAGCTTGTCGTCCTGCGTCTCCTCGAGACGTCGCTTCTCCGTAGGGCTGTCCTGGAAGGGACCCCCAGCCGGAGAAATGCCAGCCATGGCAGTTCAGTAATCCGTGATCACGCCGTTGAGACTGGCCAAAAGGGGGACAGCGGCAGTGCTTTCAAGCGTTCGCTAAGACAACGAATACGTAAGACAATGGTGCTGATTCGACGCCCAGATCGGGATGCTCAGATCAGGATCCGATGGACGAGACATCTCCGCGGGCATGCGTGCGCCGCACGTGTTTTATACTCTGAGGCTCAACGACCACGAGGCCCTCGACGCCATGAACATCAAGCACGCAAGACCCCATGCGAGACGGCAATATCTTTGACATCGCTCGGGCTGCCATTGGCGAGAATATGGTCTATCTATGGTGTCATACGCAGAAAAATGATGCCGGGTAATGGCCTCGAGGTGATCGGCCTGGGGGAAGGCATGGTAGACGGCGTGGGGGCATCCGTCTGGGTTGTGTGCCGGTGCTGAAAGCCCTTTGGGCTCCAGATCTGTTGCAACAATCTGCAACATACGGACAGATTGTCGGACCATCACCGACATGACGACTTGTTCAGACGAGTCATTACGAATTGGCACCACTCGATTGGGGGGGGGAGCCTCCAACGACACCCATGGGCAATGGACCGCTACCGGACGCACACTGCAACTCGCACGCAAAGGTTACTAAAAGAAGTCGCCAAGAGCGTCAGCCCCATCACTAATATGTACCCATCACTAACATGTACAACAACCAGAGGCTCGAGAAGATGAATGGCTTGCGGGTGGCCATCGGAGAGGAGTCCCCGCAAACGCGTCGCGGCATTGTGTGGGAGCATATGGCGTGACCGCGACCATGGGATTGCGACACGCTTATCACAGCGCCAACTGCCAATTGAACCGGTCTCGCTGCAGGCGGCCCACTGTCTTGGGAACGTTGCGACGGGGGGGGGGGGGGGG
>NW_003315025.1:941222-943689 GCF_000150825.1 Verticillium alfalfae VaMs.102
CTTTCGGGAAGCCGAGCGACTGGCTGGGCGTTGTGACGGCGTCACTTGCGATGTTCGAAACGCAATCGCATGTAGGTTGAAAGGGCCGAGACTTATGTATGGCGTTCACAAGGACGGGCACATTGGGTTGCCATGTAACGTGTCCACCACCTTGGGACCTTGATGCGACTGCCTCGTGGCTTGATTCCTCACAAGCTGAACAAATGACGATCACTTTCTGCGCTTCGCGTGCGCTTCGCGAGGCACCTTGGTGTATAGTGGCAAAATCTTTGTTGCTAAGCTAAGGTATCACACAAACGACAAACAAGCTCACGCCGCGTAGGGAGTTTCAAACGGTCGCTCGGCCTGGGGCGTGATGCGCGCTAGATGCCTGCGGTCGCCGTCCTTCCAGTCCACGAGAGCAGAGTGCTGGGTCACACGGTTGTCCCACACGACAACAGTGCCGGCCTCCCACTTGACGCGCGCCTGAATGTCCGCGCTCCACGCGATATGTTCGTAGAGAAACTTGAGCAGCGCATCAGACTCCTCCTTCTTGAGGCCGACGATATCGCGGGTGACTGGAACCGTTAGCACTCATTTCTTCTAGAATCAGGACAGGAGAGTGCACGTACACTGCGGGTTGACGTAGATGGCCTTCTCCCCGGTCGCAGGGTGTGTCCTGACAATGGGGTGCTCGTTGGCGACGGGCTCCCTCCTCTTGATGCTGCCCTTACGGACGGAGGCCTCGACCTGCTCGAACCCAGAGTGCACGGCCTTGAGCCCGTGCAGCCTCTCCCTGAACAGCGGGCTCAGCCGCCTGTAGGCCTCGACGCCATCGGCGAAGAGCGTGTCGCCGCCGACGGCCGGCACGTCGAGGATGTAGAGGAAGGTGGTGCCGGGCGGCTGCTGCTCGTACGAGACGTCCGAGTGCCAGGCGACGCTCGACGTGCGCGTCGCGAAGAAGCTCTCGGCCGACCTGTCGTTGGCTCCGCGGTGCACGAGGTGGACCTCGGGGAACCCCTCGGGCGAGCCAGAGGTGGGGTGGATGTGGTGGCGGCCAAAGTAGCCGCCGAAATCGAGGGCCTCGCCGATGGGCAGGTCGGCAAAATCCTGGGCGCGGAAGGCGACGACCTTGCGCTGGGCGACGAAGAGGGCGAGCTCGTCGCGGCCGGCGGGCGTCAGGCTGCTCAGCTGGATGCCCTTGACCTCGGAGCCGATCGTCGGTGTCAGGTGGTTGACTTGGGTGCCCGTCGGCAGCAGGTTCGGGAAGCTGGGGTCGGCGTCCTTACCGTGCTCCTTGTGCTCGAAGGGCGTCAGTGGGGGGTACTTTTGCTCGGGGTTCCACGTCGGCAGGTAGTGGGGGTACTATCTTGACGTCAGTATGTTGAGGAAGCATAACGCAATTGGCGGCTTACCTTGGCCGCCTCGAAGCCGTCGCCGCCCTTGGTCTCCGTCTCCTTCTGGTAGTTGGTCGGGGACAGCTCCTTGTAGGGACCCGTCGCCGAGGCGTTGAGCCGGAAGCGCTGGGTCAGGGGCTCCGCCGTGACCGTCTCTGTTGCGGAGGGGGCCATGTTGAGTGATGCAGTTGTCAAGATGTATGACACGGTAGGTTTGTATACTCGACGCAGCTACGGCTTGATTTGGTGCCTATCCGAGCACGCAGCATTACCACAGTCAACTTATATAGGCATGCGAGTTCTCGACCCGATCACGGGGCCGCATCTCTGTCGGCTCGACGCGGGGTCAAGGATGACATGCTCGCGGCCCGCGATGGCGTTGGCTCACAGCGTCCCCAATGATGATACATGCATTCGCCGACTGACTGGGCGAAACGAACCACGGATGGATCCCCCCTTTCTCGATGGGCTCGCGAATGGTCATGGTGGGTGTGTGTGTGCCAGTATGATGCTGTGCCATGACGCATTCCGAGTCTCGTTTGATGGGATGATGGTCGGACTGCTTGTCCCCCCTCCTTCGGTTGTCGCGGACGGCGCCCCATCGGGCATGGTGAGGGATGGCGCGATATCCCGTGAATGAAGAGGCGGCGTGTGAGCTGTAGATGTGGCCATGTTGCTGTGTGGCGGGCGATCACGCCATGGGGCATCTTTCGTAAGCTTTCCCCGCATCGAGTGAGGTCGGAGGAGGTCCGATGTGGTTTCGTGTTGTGCTGTGTGGGTTGAATGGAGGATTTCGGTGGCGATGCGATGGCTGGATGTACTTCAGGATGGCTCAAAGTTGACAAGAACGTCCGAAGAGGAGACACCAGGCCATTCAAGTCCGACGGCCTCAAGCTCGCCGCCAAGACGAAGCCAGTCTGGTGATCATCGTGCTAGTACCATGTTCACGAATAACGCCCAGCACGCCATTCTGCAGCACAGCCTCCCTCACCTGCCGTGGATGCTATCCTCCGTTTGTTCGGGATTTGAAGAAGCTGCCGAGCCGAGACCGGCGTGGGATGCCGATGGGGGACGCCAGAGCATGGACGGAA
>NW_003315025.1:944238-944933 GCF_000150825.1 Verticillium alfalfae VaMs.102
GACAAGAATGTTTTGCACAGCTCGAAGCGTTCGACATCCTCATTTCCGATCTAGGTCCAAGTGTTAATGCGTGAGTTCGAGCAGAGTGAAGAGGTCTTCCACATGTGGTACGCAGGCAAAAGAATATAGGTAGGGGGTCGGAATACATCCTCAGCCTCCTGTTCGGTGGCTCCACAGGGTTAACCGACATTCAGGCACCCCAGAGGTTCAACCCATCGTCACCCTGGGATGGAATACGATATTCACCGCAAGCACCACTTGGCATGCTCTACAATATCGCCTTTGAGGCACTGTAATACATCGAGAAAACAAAATCAAGTCTCAATTCAGCGTCAGTAATGTGATTCGCTGCTGTCCTGCTCCTAACACCACTCCCCTGCGCCTCTACCTCTACCTCTACACCCACCCACCGCCAGCGCTATGGACACAAAATGCTCGCACCAATTTTCGTGGTAAGCAAAAAAAGAAAAAGAAGATATATACATGGAAGGCCAAACGTGGCGTCCAGAGCCAGAAGATCAAGAACCAAGAGAAGAACGCAGCCGGCGACCCTTACTCGTTGATGCGGTGCTGCCAGACCTCCTGCTCGGCGCGCGCGCTGTACGTGCTGGCGCCGAGAAGGGCCTGCATCTGCGTGACGCCGGCGAACATGGTCTGGCGGGCGACGAACCAGCGGATGCCCTCGTGGCAGGGGG
>NW_003315025.1:945033-958352 GCF_000150825.1 Verticillium alfalfae VaMs.102
ACGCCGGAGCATGGACCCTGTCGGGTTCATGGCGAGATCATGTCCTGATCGAGTGTTGGACGGGGTGGGGTTCCGATCGTGAGGTCCGGGCCGGTTGCGGGTGCGCTCTCTTCGAAGTGGTTAGGTGTGCGAGGGTGTGAAGCATGTCGACTGCGTCGGGACAGTTCCTGGACGCTCAGACGAGAGGCTGTCGATGACAGGGTCACGCAATCATTCGTTCTATTTCCAGGTGAGCTGCAATCTCCACTGATCAGTTGAGATGGAGGAGCGTCATTGTAGGCACGGCGATGGAAAGCTGAGCACTCAAAATTTGTCATTGAGGCTGTCCTCATTCTCAACCCCGCTTTCGGCCATTGACTTGACCTCCCTTGCGCGAAAGTATCAGCACGACAGCTCCAGGGCGGCAGTCCGGCATTACGGAATCCTCGGCGGCCTCCCCTGTCGCGGGCAGCACATCCTGACACGCAGGCGAGATAAGGTTCTGCCGATGAAATGAGGTCGGCGAGCAGCAAAAGGTGAACGTCCGTGCTTCTCTGCTTCGTCATCTCATCCGTCATCGCAACAGCTTCTCGCGACAGCTTCTCGCGACAGCTTCATCGCCTCTGACATGCATGACAGAAGCACGTCACAGAAGCACATCACAGCACAGCACACCGCAGTACATCACGGCACACCGCACCACATCATGGCCCCCTTCGCCCTGGGTCAGGCCCCCAAGATCGTGCCGACGCTAGCCACCCCGACGCTGCCGCCAAGCGCCCTGCCCAGCTTCACCGTCATCTGCTCCACCACCATCGCAGCGCCGCCGCTCGCCGTCCTCGCCAAGCTCCTCGACACGACGACCTGGCCGGCGTGGAACGCCTTCTGTAAGTCTGCCACGGTGACCCACGCGCCGGCCGCCGCCGACGTCGCGCCCCTCAACGCGCCCGAGCTGCAGGCCCTCGCCGTCGGCCGGCCGGGGTACCTGTACCCGGGGGTGCGGGCGACGTTTGCGGCGTACATGACGCCCGACGCCGCGGCGCCGAACCGGCCGCGCGAGGTCGTCACGGCGCTCGAGGCATTTGAGCGCGAAGGCGACGGGCGCAAGGGGTACCGCGTCGCGTGGCGGTTCGAGAGCCTGCCGCACGTCGTGCTGCACTCCGAGCGGGTGCAGGAGCTCGTCGAGGTCGTGGGCGAGGACGGCGTCGTCGTCGCGACCGAGTACTACAGCTGGGAAACGTTTGGCGGGCTCGTGGCGCCCGTGCTGAAGTGGTCGAAGCAGGGCGAGCTGTATGATGGGTTTGCGCGGTGGATGGGCAGTCTGAAGGCTGTGGCTGAAGGGGGCTCGCATGATGGAGCATGATGTGGAGCGTTTGCAGACTGCTGTTGTGTGAGTGGCATAGTCAGGTCGATGCATCGCGTTTTCGGTCCATCATACCATTCATATACAAGTACCGCTACAAACACCTAGTCCCACCAAAATCCCACCAAAATCGTGCCATGTCACTCAAAACCTGAGCTGCGTCTCCCCCCGCTGCCGGCGCCAATAGTTGGTCGACGCGAGAATGTCGGTGCTGCCGGCAAACAACCAGGCCCACTTGCGTAGAAAGGGCACCGTCGCCTCCCAGCCCATGGGATCCCACGACTCGCCCCAGACAAGGAGGGTCGCAGCGTCCGTGACGGCGACGTCGGCGCCGACGGCCCCCTGCACAATGTCGCGGCACAAGTCGTCCTCGTCGATGCTGTCCTCGCCAAACAGCATGATGTGACGCAGAAAGTTGGCGCGCAGCGCGGGGAAGGGCAGCAGGTCGATCCAGGGGTGGTGCTCGACACGCGGCTGCAGGGGCACGAGGCACAGGCTCGCGGGGCAGGCGGCGGGCAGGGCGGCGGGGCCGAGGCGCGGGCCGGCCTTGTTGAAGGGTGAGATGGCGTCGTAGTAGAGCCAGTCGCTGTCCATTCCGAGTACGGCGGCGTTGGAGGCGAGGGCGTGCCAGATGTTGAAGCGGATGACGGGCACGAGGTGCAGGGGCAGCGGGGCGTTGCGGGCGTGGTGGTCGCGGGCCTCGACGGCGAACTGGGCGATGAGGTGGCGGTCCCAAGGGCGGCAGAGTGAGTGCGTCTCGGGTGGTAGGGCCTTGGCCGTCTTGTCGCTGGTCCTGTCGCTGGTCCTGTCGCTGGTCCTGTCGCTGGTCTTGTCGATGGTCTTGCCAATGGTCTTGTCGTCACTGTAAGCGAAACTGTCGTCGAGAGCCCGGTCATCACTGCGAGCTGGGCTGTCCTTGAGAATGCCCTCCACGATGCCACCTTCGAGAGCACTGTCGAGAGCACTGCCAAAGACAGTGTCGGAAGCACGGTCGAACAGGTCTCGTGAGTGGCCGGGCGATTGTGCTGCGGCTGTCAGCTGGGGAACTCGGATGGAAGAAGCAGGACACGCACTGAGTGTCATCGACAGCTGCCGGTCTGACCATGTAGCCATGACGACGCCGCTACCGTTGTCCTTGTCGCCGTCGCCGTCGTGCTGCCCGTCAAACACATCGACCTCCCATGGCGAAAGTGTCGGCTCATAGTCGGTGGAGGCGCTGGGGGACTGTCGGTGGCTCATGCTCGTTCGTTCGTTCTCAGGCCACGATGCGAGATGGCCATGCTGCCCTCGACGCGAGGGATGAGGGTGCACTAAGATGGAGTCTGGGCTTGACGCTGCGTGTCGGGTGCCAGGTTTGGGAATTCCAGGCTGGGAATTGAATGATGGTCATCAGATGAGGGCCATAGTTTGAAGTCGGGCATAATGAAGCCCCTCACTGGCAGCTGACGACGGACACATCGAGGTGGGGAAAGTGTGCATTCATCGCCCCACAGCATCGATCGCTCTTGCCATTCATTGCGTGCGAGTCATACTCCTCCCCCTCTTCTCCTGCTGCCTCTGTCTCCTGCCCGTCGCCAGCCTGTCTCCTGCTCCTCCTCCTCTTGCCTCTTGCTGCCTCAGCCTCAGCCTCCTGCCTGTCTAGTGCCTGTCTCCTGTCTCTGCCTTCTTTCTGCCTCTACCTCCTGCCTCGGGATGTAGAGGTGACTCGACAGCTCAGCCACGCAATGTGGGCATGCTGCATATAACTCCCTACATATCTATGAATATCTATACCTACCTAGGTACCTACCAACCTACTCACCTAGGAACCTAGGAACCTAAGGTAGCCAGGTTGTAGGTAGCATCATGGCTGCTCATGCTTCAACTTCATCTATTTCACCTCGGCGTACGCCTGCAGCCCGTCGTGCAACCGCCCAAAGATGCCGCCGTGCCACGCCCGCACCTGCTGCCACTCCTCTGCCGGCAGCGTCACGTCGAACATGCGCAGCCAGGCGCCGACGATAAAGTCAGCATAGCTCGCGCGCGCCCCCAGCAGAAACGGCCCGCCCGCGTCGCGCCCGTAGAGCACCGCCAGCGGGGCGAGCGTCGCCTCGAACGACGCGAGCATGCGCACCCTGTCGTCGCCGCGCGATCTCCACGACGTCATGTACGCCGCGCGCGTCGACAAGATGCCTGTCGCCGCTCGTTGACGGGTCAACCGGGACCGACCGTCGTGAGCTGCGTGTACGCCGTGAAAGCGCGTCGACGTGACGTGAACGTCGCGTACGCCGGGTACGGGCTGTCGCGCACGGCCGACAGCGGCACGAGCAGGCCTTCGGCCGGGTCGAAGGTGTAGTCGAGCGGCTGCTCGGGGAAGAGGTCGCCCTCGCCTGCTGAAGGGTACGTCTGCTGCAGGTAGACGGCTATGTCGAGCGAGTCGCCGAGCGTCGTGCCCGTCGACGCGTCCTCGATGATGGGCAGCGTGAAGAAGTCGCTGCCGTCGGCGAACTTGCGTGTCGGCGCCACCTTGAGCGTCGTCCGCAGGTTGACAATGTCGGGCAGCGCCACCCACTTGGTTGTGTGGGCAGCGCCTTGAAGTTGGAGGCGGAACCGCGTCTTCAGGGGTTCGGCGGAGCAGCAGTTCTTTGCCGCCGGCGGGCGCAGGCCCGATGTCGTAGAACGTGATGGGCGTGGACATTGTGTGTTACCGGTGAGGGCGGTGGTGCTGTTGATCAGTATATGATCTGCTGCTGCTGCTGACGCTGTCGAGCAGTATGTGACCTCTTGGCAAGCTGATGTTGTCGTTGAGGAAGAGAATGGCGTAATACCTTCACTCGCTGTGTGCGTGGCCTATTGCTTATTTATGTCTCCTCCTCCCCCTCTCCTCCGTCGAAACGTCCTGACCGGCCTGCCCCGCACTTGTAGGGCAGGCAGAAGCAATGCTTCCAGTGCACGCCGCGCCTTCTCGACTCCACATCGTGTCTGACGGCTCGAGACCTCTGTGAAGCGGTGCATCGTTATGCATTGGACTCTGCATGCACACAGCTTGGGCATCCTCGAGCCATATCTTGAACCGCCGAAACGCGTACACGTATCAACTCTGTACCTACCAGCACAGCTCGTGTGGGTCGTGGCGCAGCGTGAGGCACAACCTTGCAGAGCGCTTCTCAAGGCTCGCTAGCCTCCTGAGGAGTACATGGTGACACTAGCTTGCTTGCGATTGGCAGTTTGAGTTGCCTGCAAATACTTGCTGTGAAGTGAGGGGTGCTTACGTGCAGATGGTCATGCACCTGGGCGGCTCAGCCTGCGCCATATCCAATTAGTCTTGGCTCGGCCTTGACTTCCAAGCGCATTACTCAGGCGCATTGCCCCAGGAGGTTGTACCTCAAGACTAGAGCCCTCATAACACGATACATCGTGATGACCATGGGGGGGATGGCATGAAGAAGGGCTGAACGGAGTCTGCCTGAAAGCTCTCCCCTGCGATGTGAAGTGTTGGTTTATTGACCCGATGCGGTGAACTCCTGGCAGCAAACACCTTTCCCACGTGAGGGCTAAAGAGCAAGAATATCGACATAATATTGTAAGCTTACGGCTGCAACTATTGGAATAGCTATCGACTTGGCGATGAGAGGCGGACCTCCATCCTTGTTTAACATCGAGTTCGGTAAATGAAGTCTCCCCTTACGCAAAGTAAAATCTGCCACGAGACCTATCTCATAGAGAGTTGAAGGATCTTCCAGCAATGCTAATAGCTCAGCGACTTGGCGTGAAGAAAACCCAACGCATGCCGCCGCGCTGACATTCCCAGACCTTCATAAAAGCGGTGGGCTCGAAAGCTCCTGACACATTCTGCCATTCATCTGATGAGTAGAGACGAAATGGTCATAGTATAGGCGGTTCATCAGTTGAATCTAGATTGTTGTTCAGGCGTCGCACTTTTGACACGAACCTATCTGCTACCTCAGATTATGGTCCGCCATCGCAAGCGAACATTGTTACAGGCTCAGCCTCAGCACTCCGAGGACTGATATCGTGCTGTAGACGCGAGCCTGGAGAGTGTGACAAGAATGTTTTGCACAGCTCTGAAGCGTTCGACATCCTCATTTCCGATCTTAGGTCCAGTGTTAATGCGTGGGTTCGAGCAGAGTGAAGAGGTCTTCCACATGTGGTACGCAGGCAAAAGAATATAGGTAGGGGGGCGGAATACATCTTCAGCCCTCCTGTTCGGTGGCTCCACAGGGTTAACCGACATTCAGGGCACCCCCAGAGGTTCAACCCATCGTCACCCTGGGATGGGAATACGATATTCACCCGCAAAGCACCACTTGTGCATATAAACAATATCGCCTTTGAGGCACTGTAATACATCGAGAAAACAAAATCAAGTCTCAATTCAGCGTCAGTAATGTGATTCGCTGCTGTCCTGCTCCTAACACCACTCCCCTGCGCCTCTACCTCTACCTCTACACCCACCCACCGCCAGCGCTATGGACACAAAATGCTCGCACCAATTTTCGTGGTAAGCAAAAAAAGAAAAAGAAGATATATACATGGAAGGCCAAACGTGGCGTCCAGAGCCAGAAGATCAAGAACCAAGAGAAGAACGCAGCCGGCGACCCTTACTCGTTGATGCGGTGCTGCCAGACCTCCTGCTCGGCGCGCGCGCTGTACGTGCTGGCGCCGAGAAGGGCCTGCATCTGCGTGACGCCGGCGAACATGGTCTGGCGGGCGACGAACCAGCGGATGCCCTCGTGGCAGGGGGGGCTCGTGAGAGAGCCCTGGTAGGTCCAGAACTCGTTGAAGTGGGCGACGCCGTCGAGGGCAAGGTTGAGGTTGAGCGTGGCCTCGACGTGCGTGCCCGTCTCGCTGAAGCCGATCATGGGCGGCAGCTGCGTGAAGAAAGCATCGTCCTCGGTGCCGGGGTCGACGCGGAAGGCGAGCACGGCGGCCTCGTGGCCCGCGGCGTCGACGTGCACAAAGTGGATCTCCGACTTGGAGCGGCGCCCGCTGACCGTGTGGTCGGCCGGCGAGTGGATGTGCCAGCCGACCATGTAGACCGTCTTGTTGTCGTACGTGAAGGACGGGTTGCCCGTGTAGACGCCTTCGGGGTGCGTGATGGTGAAGGCCGGCCCGTAGCCCCAGTTGAAGAAATTGCCCGTCACGTTGGTCGGGTAGTTGAACGTCGGCCGGTGGTTGAGAGACAGACCGTTGCTGAGGCTCAGCGCGATGGGCGACTGCTGCGTGCCGGTCTGGCAGAGAGTGTAGTCTGGGTGAGCATGTTAGTATCGGAGCTGGCCGTCTCTGAGAAGGGAGCTCGCATACTTTCGTTGATGCGGCCCCAGTTGAAGGATGCCTCGTAGGCCCAGTCGGTAGGCGGCGGCGGCGCACCCTCCTGACGCTTCATGATGCCCATGGGCACGCTATTTTCATGGCCGGGACAGGCCAACACGGTCGAGGCAGCAGCCAAGGCGCCGAGGATCGAGAACTTCATGGTGGAGGAGTACGAAGGTACTTGTGGGG
Organism: Verticillium alfalfae VaMs.102; assembly: GCF_000150825.1. Classification (NCBI taxonomy): domain Eukaryota; kingdom Fungi; phylum Ascomycota; class Sordariomycetes; order Glomerellales; family Plectosphaerellaceae; genus Verticillium; species Verticillium alfalfae. The sequence continues at coordinate 951,878 of NW_003315025.1, forward strand.
TTTGAAGTGATAGACAAAAAAGTTATGGTCTTGAGACGCTGATCGGATGTTTCAAAGCTGAGATGTGATGGAGATGGGTGAAGACTGGTGTGCCGGGTGAGACTGTTGCAGGTCAGTAGAGCGAGGATCGTCGCTCGTCTTATAGTATCGTCATCGTGGGCAAAGATGAGGTGCCATCACGACGCGGCGCCCCTTGTCCTTCATCTCCATTGCCTGCCATGTGAGCGAAATGGGGAGCAGCGACAAACGTCACGCACGAGGCGGTCGCGCGCGCGCAACACGACTTGTCAGTCTTGGCAGCATAAACTCCACCCCTGGGCGATCTGTGGACTTGTGCCCTTAGCTCCTCATCCCATGTTACAGGCAAAGAGCAGCATGGACGACGAAGCTTCAGCACAGCGCTCTCTACGATCCCCGCCGACCCGGCAGATTCCATGGTGGTCTGGCAGTCAATCCAATCTGCAATGCCCAACATCGCGGGCCCCGGACAACTGGCACCACAGAGTACCTAGCGCGTCAGCTGTGCGGTCCTGAACCGTCGGGTTCTTCGAGTAAAAAGGCTGTGGGGGAGCCAATAGGACATGGTCTCGGTACCTGTCAGTCCAGGGGCATCCTGGGATAATCGGTCTAGGACACGACTAGCGGGGCGGCAGTCTAGGGGGCAGTGTCGTGGGAATGAGCTCACTTTGAGTCTGTCCACTATCGCAGGGTCTTGGCGCTTGTGTTCTCTGCACTGCCCCTCGTTCGTTTTGTTCCTGTGGCCTTGGCTTTGAGCGGTGCTCAAGTGTTGCCAGGCGACTTGAGCCTCCATTTTCCCCTCACACTTGTGGCCGACTTGAGATGATTGCGTCTTGGCACCAATGCCATGCCAAGAGGCCTTCATTGTTGATTTCTTGCTGCCTGGACCCCGGCAGATGATTGTACGCCCGCTGTGCTTGTCACTTGCTGCGACGGGCCCGTGATTGAGGCAGGGAGAAAGGCTCTCTGGCTGTATGCCTGGTCTTGGCGACACTGCTGCTGACGACGACGACGACGACTATGTCACCTAGATCACTACTTGTCGGGTCTTCCGTCGGCAGCTGCAATGATGCCAGCCTTTGACCAACAGAGTGCTCAATCGACGGAATGCCCCTGGGTTGGTTTGTCGCACACATTTCCGTCCCCAAGCACAGACTGGCCCTCGAGTGCAAACGACCAATCGCAAACATGTCGCGCTGGGTTGCCCTAAAGTTCGCAGAGCATGAAACGAACCAAGGCCTAGATACGCTCATTACAGATAGAGTAGACGAACTGATTAGGGCTTCAGTTCCCGTTGTTTTGGGACGAGGCACGGTTCTGTGAATCTTCTATCTTTGGGCCACCCCTGACTCGTCGTCATGCGTATATCCCCGACAGAGGTGGAGGAATTGTCATCTGCCTTCATCAATTTAGCTTTTCGGGGCCTCTTTTTGCAATGCTGATTGATCTGCGCCACAATGGAGCTGCGAAATCAAGCTGCCCACGTGTGATTTTTTCCAAGCACCCGAACTGACATTTGCGTACTCGTGTCGCTTGCCAAGGCATGAACGGTCTTTTTTTTCCTTATTTGCACGCGAGCAAGCACGCCAGTCTCTGTGCGGGCGTTCTCAACGCTGTACTTCCAATGGGGCTGGGCTTGTGCTTAGCCGACTCCGAGCCCATAGCTCACTTCTGCTTTACGAATCCGAGTCGGGGAGGGTTGGCCGAAACCCCGGTGCAAAAGAGTCTGACGATGTCGACTTCAACCGCGACTGCGACCGCAGCATGTAGAGGCAAGCTAGGGTTGAGCCTTTCGCCCGAGACGGAATCGTTGGATCCGGCACCAAAGTTTTGACAAAAAGGACAATTTGGCTTTTACTAAATTGAAGGTGACTCGCTATGGCATGATCCTGACGCAGCGAGGCACAATTTGGGGACCCCGTGATGAGATTGGGTAGCCGAGATACAGTTCAAGATAAGGCTCACTTATCAACTGTCGCATTCTTCGAAGACATCATAAGCTCGTATGCAATAGCCACTGTGCACCACGAGGCATGAAGCCTCTCAGGGCCTTGGGTGGGCAGACCGTTTACTCTGCAGCTTCGTCTGCACACGTTCCAGGAGGCAAAGTTCAATTGGAGAGACCGCAGTGAGAGGCTTCGGTGTCGTAAGAAGAGGTCGAAGAGATGTCCCCATTTAGGTCGGTCCACACGCGAAATCCTGAAAAGAATATGCCATAGCATCAGTGCTTCCATATACTCCGTTCGGCATCGCTTGCGGCATTCAAAGATGAATCATTCCTAGACCTTGTTGTGAATATACTTATGCAGCAGGTCGTATCTCTTGTCGTATTGCCTCCGCCCAATATGCTTTGGCTGGCCTTCGACAATGTCTACGTACCGGTTTGACACAGTCCCTTGCATGCTTGTGTATCGCGTCATTGGATTCAATTGACAATTATATGGTGTTAGTTCGGCCGCTCTGCTGAATCCTTGGCATCATGAAGAATGTCCAAAAGAAGAATATTCTCATGAGAAACGATACTTGCCGTCTTCGCGTTCGCTTAGCCAAGAAACCGCTTCTCAGTCAAGCGAGACAGGTGTTGCGCGTCATGGCACTGCGCCTCATTAAGCCTCTTCTTGCTCAAATGCTGAAGTTTCAACATGGTTACCGAAAGCTGGATTACAAGGCAATGCAAATACAAGACTGTCGATGAGCTGAGATATCTGGAGTGAAAAGCTGACTTGTGATGGGAGGCAAATGGTTCAAGAGTCGTATTCCGATGATATGATAGGAGCCCATGACAAACCTCAAGGCGACCGCAAGGCGGACTGCACAAAAGGTCATCCGTGAGAGGCGAACACTATCGATCGAGGTCTCCGAACATCCGAAAACGCTGCAGACGATGGCTGCAACTGCAAGTTACAGAGCTCGGGTATGCCTCTGCGCTCGACCCAGTGGCTGACGGCGGAGTCGACGCTGCGAGGTATCTCCTCATACTGCTGGCATTGTTGTGAAGACACACCGGTAGATGCTGAAACGAGCGGGCCACGCAGGCGAGCCGAGATGCCGAAGCCAGATGCCGGACTGCGAGGTGAATTAGTATCCATACAACTCGAAAAAAGTGATGTGCATGGAAATTTTGCTGCCGCTGAGCTGAGAATGATCGGTACACGCGATTTGTGCATCGGACTCTTCTAGAATAGTCATTGATCCGGTTCGCGTTAGTTTCCTTTGGTACTCTGCTGGCTACGAAAGTTTCACAAATTTGGCTTGTAAGCCAATTACCGCATCCATTCGGCCAACGTCGTAGGAGCAAGCACATCGATAAATATTCTTTCACATGCTGGTTGTAGAAAGACAAGCTGGCGGGAGGCTGAGTGACGAAGATCGTCTCCCAATCCATCTTTATCTGGAGTTCCACGGGGGCTTCGGCTTCCATACAAAACCTCCGGCCAGACATACTCCGAAAACCTTAATTTGCATCCGGATGACATTTCTTTCCTGATACAGAACCAAGAGAGGGCCGGGGGGGTGCAATATATTTCCTGCAGATCCGGTAACAGATTTCATCCGCAGCGTGAAGGCAGAGTTGGTTTCGGAGGCTTGACAGTCCCCGGGGCTTGTCATGACTTCCCACGAGGATACTTTTCAATCAATAGCGCATGTATCCTTAGCAACTACCTCTACTAGTCGAGCCTCACAAATCTCCTTCGGTACGCTGGTAAACAGGTCACATGATGAGAGGTGACGGAAACCACGAATCCACTTCTCAACGGCATGCTCAAAACTCCGTCGATCTACAGTCGTCGAAAAACCTAAAGCACTTTAAGCTCGAGTCCAATGCTCGAACATACATGATAATGCGCCAACGGCCAATGTCGCACCCCATCGAATTAGGAAGGTCCGTGTCTCGGGGTTGCATTCGAAAAGTGAAAGACGGCCTCGGCCGGGATATGTTACCCAAGACAAGTTAGTGCGGTTGGCACGCGGGCTTGAGGACCCGGGGAACCGGGGCGCCGAGACTCCCGGAGACCCCGGTCTCTTCGGGGTCGTCGGGGCATGGCGTGTAGATCTGCTGCCCTGCAGCGGCAGCGGGCCGGAGGGTAAGGCCTAGAAGGGTATGGCTCCTTTGTTCATTGGCAGCCAAGGGGGGTGTTCAAGGTATTGTGGGTATATGTGATGTTGTACCCCTAGCACACTTAATGGTTATGGCTGGCACATGGTTACTGGGCACATGTCCTGTAACATGAGCAAGGTCTAGATGCAAGATGTGAGTGAAGACTGGTGGGCCAGAACCGAGTGTCGAAACCCTGGATTGGTGGACTTGCGCATCTTGAACGGGCGTGTATCGTACAAATGGTGCCACACCATACAGTCGGCTCTTCACATCGCTTGATCTCAAGTGTGAAGGTCAGGAGGCCTCTGTCACTCAAAGACCAGTGTCGATCCGTAGTGGGCGCCACAGCAAGGACATCTCAACGGAACAATTACCGTCGAGAAACAGCTCAATTCAAAGCCCTCGGCGCCGAGCTATCCAATATATCTCGGCCGATGAGAAGAACTTGCCTGGAGGATTGCCCAGAACATACATAGACAAATCGAAGGATTTATGGCTTGAGACTACCGACGAGCATAGAGCTCGTGGGGAAACATTAGGCTACCAGCCCCATGTCCACGTTCACCCGTCCGGAACGTGCCCTCGCGCCACGTTGCCACTAGCCCACCATCACCAAGAACCAGCTAGGTGCCGAGCGAGCTGCACAGCATCAGCCCAGCCCCCATCAAGGCCCTCGCCGCCAAGTTGGGTTCTGTTGGCCCCTCGTAAGCAAGGGAGTCCAGCCGCTCGGCGGCCCGCCGTAGCCCATGTTCCCAGCACGGCGGGCGTCCCGAAGGTGGATATCTAGGGTTCATAGTGGTACTCCTCCCTGGGAGGGGTGGTGAGGGCTCGATCACGACGGACACGATCGGAACGGGCGAGATCGGCAGAAATCACCTGATACAGGGTGGATAGTCAGCTGGGCGAGGCGCCAGGGCTGAAGGGCGTGAAGCGATGCAAAATGGCAGGTACCAGTCCTCGGCTAGACGGAAGATCGAATGGACAAGTTTCTGTACCATGCTGCGATTGCATTGCTTCTTTCGACTATGCAGGTATATGCATGACTCTGTCAGTTCAGACTACTTGGCGCTTGCCTATGTGTCAGTCAGCAATTACACGATGTCAACATGTGTGAGTGCCAAGAGGTTCAAGTAGCGACAACAATTTTCAACTGAGCCATCGCCATGTAGATCATGGGCCTCGAATCCTGGGAGGCGTTCGTACCCTGGCCCTAAACAGTCAAAGTGTGATGGGAAGGGAAGAAAAGGCGAGTGAGGATAAAGCCTCGGCGGACGCAAGGCACATGGTTGTGCCCCCTCCACACGGCGGTCCTGCAAGCCACATTCTGCAAGCGTCAGACCCAAGACTCCAACGTTCCACCCTTCGCTAAGGTCATTCGGCCCAATATGGCGTCCGCTCCGGAGGGGTGACCGGACCGCCGAATGTAGGACATGGACAAACGGCACCAAGAGCGGATCAGATAATCTGTCTTGGCGAGGCTAGTCCGGATGACCAGACCAGATTAGGCACGCGTGGCGCCAACCCACTCACAAGCCGGCGGAACTCATACATACAACACGAGGCGCGCCTTGTACAGGGTTCCCTGGTAAGGAAGGTGGTTTTCACAATCTGATAACTCTGTCGAGCGGGTAATTTTCACGCTCACCTTTGCCGACACGAGGAAGAAGAAGGGGTGGAGGGCAAAACTGGGAGACCCACCATTCTTGGTAGGCCGCTTGGCGGGCTCTTCGTTCGACAGGGCTCTGCCGCTGGGCTACCTCGGCCGCCGCACTCCGCGATGGCGCACCCGCTTGTGCTCGCCCTGTTCCATAGTGGCGTTCTTCAGTCCCGACGGTTGCGCCCAGACCAGAACCCAGACCAAGACCAGCAGGAAGAAGCGAGGGAGGGTACGATGAGCAACGGCCAAGGAGGAAGTCGTGGCGAGAAAGGAGGGGTCTGGCTTGCTTCCCTTGCTCGAGGTGAAAGATTCGAACCAGACGCGAGGCGGATGTGCGGAGCTGGATGAGGCGGTTAGGTTGAGGTTGACGGTATTTAGTCGTCTACCCACCCGCATGGTAGATGTTGAGACACCGTCGGACGAACTCCTCTTCAGCTGAGACCCTACACGCATACCCAACCCATCGCCTTGCCGATCCCCTCGCATTCCACCCACATCGCAGTCGCACCACAAAAAGATACCTCACTGTCAGCGAGCGTTCCACAGCTAGCCCACCATGAGCTACGCCATCCTCCCCGCGTTGATCCCCGACATCGAGAAGGTGTACGATGCCTACTTCTCGGCCTTCAAGGGCGACCTGATGGGTGACATTATGGTCAAGCGATCTGTTCCCCGGCGGCGTCGAGGGCGAGGAGTTCCGC
>NW_003315025.1:958844-961804 GCF_000150825.1 Verticillium alfalfae VaMs.102
GCCGTCTTTGGCACGCCCAACGACATTGAGTGCCCCTCATGGTCAAGATGCCTGGCGGCGGCAGGCCTCACCTTCAAGGAGTGGCGCGCAGCGGACTACCCTTCTTTCAGCGAGGTGCGGAAGGCCAAGGCAGCGGCGGCGGCTGCTGCTCTTGTTGCCCCTGTCGTCGTTGCTGCTGCGGCTGCAGACAAGACCGAGGTCAAGGTGACCGAGGTGGCGGTCGAGGTGAAGGAGGTCGTCGCTTAGGCGAAAAGGCAGGTGGATAAGGCGGAGCGTGTAGCTGACTCGATGATTCCCACGGCGTATGAAGTACTTAATGTCATGATATTCTACCACCCCTGTAAGCCCTGTGCAGATGAGGTTTTCGTCATAACAAGCTTCGAAGTTGCATGACACCGATGATCGCCTGCCGGACGATCCGATGCCTTAGTTTTTCACTGCCAGTATCACACCTTGAAAGACGCCTTCGTCGACTCATCGGAGAGCAATCGTTTGACCGTGGCCTCGGCTTGACGCGGGCATCCTGGAGGACCTAGCTTCGGCCGAGGGGCCAACGCACAGGCGCCTCAGCTGGAGACGAAGAGCAAGAAGAAAAAAACCGCGCGAAAATCACGCGAGGATTGACAAAAAGAGCAAGACGAGAAGGGGTGGGAGGGGGGCCTTGGATGCACTAGGGTGGAAAAAGGCAGAGGGAAAAAAAGGCTTCCAGGGGTGGTCGTCTGCGAAGTTCGGCGAGCAGACCAATGGCAGTGGACCCTGTCAGAAGCCAATTCCCGGGTGGGGTGGCACTGCATTGTGTGGCTTTGATCTAGCCATCTAATCTGATCATCTGATAAGCATCTGATAAGTCCAACCTGGCTGGGGACCAGGGGAGGGGGACCCTCCTTCCCCTGCCCCTCCGGCTCTCGGGTGCGCCTGCCTCGCGAGCTCATAGCTTGCCTAGCTCCTGCCTGTCAATGCTGTGTCGCTGCTGCTGTTGTATCCCGTCTTTAGCTGTAGCTATTACCGAGTGCTCCTGCTTTTTTTGGGCAAACAGCAGCAGCCGACTGAGCTTTTTTTTTTTTTTTTCTTTCTCCTTTTGGTTGTGACCCTTACTTCCACACCTGCGATCATCCTTGGCGAGATCATCCGTTCCTTGACCACATTTTCACCACCCATCGCCCCATCTCTTCATCAAGTGACATCTCCCGTGTCACCTCACTCCACACCATGGCTGCCGTCACCAGCGTCAAGAAGGGCGTCCTGTTCCTTCGCCTCGTCTATATCGCCATCGCCGCCCTGCTCGAACATCAGAAGCGCACGTGGGCCGCTGGCCGTCTTCAGAACCCTTCGACCTCCGCCAAAGATGTCGAGAATGATGCCGAACCCGAGAACATCGTCATTGTCGGGGCCTCCTTTGCCGGCTACCACGCTGCCCGTCTCATCGCCACCAGTCTCCCCCTCAACGGCCGCTACCGCATTGTCATAATTGAGCCCAAGCACCACTACCAGTTCACTTGGACTCTGCCCCGTTTCTGCGTCGTCGAGGGCCACGAGGACAAGACGTTCATTCCCCTGGGTCCCTACATCCCCGCCCCGGCCAAAGAGTTCGTTCGCTGGGTCCACGGCACCGCCGCCAGCATCAACCGCCAGACTGTCACCATTGAGGAGACGGGCGAGACCATTCCCTACAGCTACCTCGTCATTGCTACCGGCGCTGGCGTCGGTCTCACGCTGCCCTCGCGCGTCGGCGCCGTTGGAAAGAAGGAGGGCGCGCAGCTCCTGCGTGACATGCAACAGCGCATCAAGGCTTCCAAGAACCTTGTCGTCGTCGGAGGTGGCGCCGCCGGTGTCGAGCTCGCTACCGACGCGAAGCAGCTCTACCCCGAAAAGAAGGTCACGCTTGTGCACTCGCGCAGTGCCGTCATGCATCGTTTCGGCCCCGAGCTGCAGATCGCATCGCTCAAGGCCATGCAGGAGATGGGCATCGACGTCTTGCTGGAGGAGCGGACTGAGAGCGAGGATGTCAGTTCCGGGTTCGTGACGCTTCGTTCCGGAAAGAAAGTCGCGTGCGACTTCTGTGTGAGTGTTCCTGAGTTTCTGCTTGGTCTGTTCGCAGTTTCTGACCTTGCCCCCAGGTCAGCGCCGTCGGCCAGAAGCCTTCGTCGGGTCTGCTCAAGGACCTGGCCCCCAACGCCATCACCCCCTCCGGCCACATCCGCGTCAAGCCGACAATGCAGATTGACGACGACGCCCTCCCCAACATTTACGCCTGCGGTGACGTTATTGAGTTTGGCGTCAAGAACGCCAACGCCCGCGCAGCCATGAAGCAGGCCATGTATGCAGCAGACAACGTGACGCTCGCCCTCCGCGGCCAGCCGCCCAAGCACAAGTACAAGGTCAACTTTATGGATGGCGTCATTAAGCTGACCCTCGGTCTCGTACGTCATTAACGAACAGAACAGAGTGTTCTGCGACGGTTCTGGGAAACACGGCTGACATGAGGACAGGACAAATCTATCACACATTTTGGCGACGGCAAGACCGAGCTTCTTTTCCACAAGCAGGAGACTGATGAGACCCTCATGGTGGCCGATGTTTGGCGATTTATGGGCGCCACACCGTACGAGGACGACGATGACAAGAGCAAGCCCGCGGGGGCCGAGTCGACAGCCGACAAGACGAGAGAGATCACGAATGACCTCCCTTAGTTGGGGAGATGTTTCGAGCGTCGTTTTAGCATGATATTGACTAGACTTAATGGCTGGCAGCCGCGATATTTACTTGACTGCACCTAGAGACGTTTGATTGTACGAGGGTGCAAGGGAAATACACCCATTATTTTCAGAACACGGCCGTTCAAGAATCATTGCCACATGTGGATTCAGCGACATGCTCCCGTGGCCATTTAATATTTCAACCCATGATTGGACAAGACCGCCAACATCAAAAGCACAGGGCCTTCCATATGACAGCTCCTG
>NW_003315025.1:962828-967269 GCF_000150825.1 Verticillium alfalfae VaMs.102
CAACCAGTGGGGTTGGACCCGAAGTTGTTGATGGTCTGCAGCTGCTGGGCGGCGGCGCAGGAGGCGGCGAGGAGCCCGGCGAGGCCGTGGACGAGGCTGAGGGCGTGCATATTATCACGGTAAAATAGAGGTCAGATAAGTATAGGTCGTGCTTAAAATGTCAGGATGAGAGCCTACAAGCTTCAGTCTCTGTTGAATCGTTCTCGAGACTCGTATCCTCTCTCATCAAGATCGGTCCCATATTTGTAGGGCTGGCAATCATCCCTAAACACATCCACCCCCGCACGTCGTGGATGATCTCTTTGAAATGACAAGGGGTTGTCCCGTGGGGAGTCGGGTGCCTCGGCTGCACATCGCCCGGCGCAGATCCTACCGTCTTGCCTGATGAAGTCGAGATTTAGACCTCAAATGGTCAGGCGGCTCTTTCTCATGATTAACCAAATGGATCGCGGTCGGGGTCAGTGGTATTCTGGTGTTTTGCCAAAAATGTCGACTTGTTGGCAAAGAGAGGTGGCACATCGGCAGTAGGCCTCGGGAGTTGATTCATGTTGCATCGAGGCCGCCGAGGCGTTGTGATGTGCGGTCTTTGAAACGTAATTGGATCGTCTGGGTTGTTACCAGGCACCATGACACCCTCGTGCAGTTAGTCTATGGGATCTGCAGTGCAATCGGTGCGACAGGAGTCGGGACTATTCTCCTTTCATGCCCTACCAGCGAACGGCTGCCATGTGAAGATTGCGCTGTCCACTTCTTTGTGGTACACAGCTGCCCACTTTTGTCACGGAGATGGGAGCATGATGATGCAGAGACCAGTGTCGGTTTATGACTCGTCTGTTCGGGTTGAATGTGTTTCATTGGGTATATGCTGGAGGCTGGATCTAGACACTACAGAGCGCGACGAGCTCAAAACATTTCTCTAAAGTGTTGGAACACGGTTGTCTCGCTGGGTGTGAAGATATTTGTCGGGGCACCTCCGGAGCTGGGTGTCGGTAAGCCAGCGCTCGGCGGACCGTTGTACCCTTGCTCGGGACCAGCAAATCCTTTGACGGCCACGTAGCCTTCGAAAATCCGGCTCATCTCGCTCTGAATCCGCGTGCCGTTATTGGGCGATTGCGCATGCTCCATGTGAGGGGTTGTCTGCTGCGTCTGGATCGGCGTCGTGGATGAAATTGACGGTCGGCCAAAGGGACTGATGGGCGTAGGACTCGTTGTCGAAAGTCGTCCTCCCGTGGCCAGACCAGCCATGGTCAGAGCTGCAGTGCTATGCGGGTCGTCCTCCTGGCTATGTCTGAGGCCAATGCGAGGAGCCACCTCCTTCAACGATCCAATCGTCCGCCAGAGACGCTTCGAGACCCAGCTCTTGGCCGACAGGTCCTTCACCAGCTCTAGCGCCATGTAGAACTCGTCTCGGCAAGACGTACTGAAGCGTACGGGGGCGTGGACTGACGCCAGAAACAGAACCGCTATCGCCGACGTGAGGAACTGGTGGTAAAAGACCTGCATCTTGCGGTACAGGTTAGTTGTATTGTTGAGGTGACTCAAGTAGCGGATCGTATCTTTGGCCAGATCAACGACTCGATGAGCCTGCGGAAGGTTGCCCATGATGCTGGTGGCACTGTGCAGGATTGGCGTGTATAGCCAAGTGCGGATCTGTGAGAGATGGGTCAGCAATCTTTGATGCATTCATCACATCATGTGAGGCATACCTGATTGAGCCGGAGATATGTCCAAATACGAAGTCGTTGGAGATTATAGGATGGCGTTGTGGTCATCTGCTTCTCCTTATCCCAATTGCGCAGCTTGACCTCTTCGGGAACACGCTCGTACCACTGCAAGATCTCTTGATCGAGCTGCTCCATGTCGTGTTGCCTAAGCTCTCGTGCGAGAATAGGGCCAAAGTGGGCAACTTGCCGCCAGACTTTGGCGCAGAGCCTGGAATATGTGATCATGGCAATGAGATATGGATACTCGTCCTGCCAGGAGTTGCGTCAGTGAGTTGCCCGCAGAGCGTACTCGTGGGTCTTCAGCTTACCGGCATGGGGAGCTCAGGATCAATATCCTCATCCTGCACAACATATGGCAGGCCGGTACCGAAAGCCCAGCGGCGATCCAGCATGTATGCTGTCCAGAAGCTATTGAGAGCATTCTTTCTCTCCTCTTCGTTGTGGATCTTCATGAGCCCAGTCCTCTGATGAATCCCCCACTCAAGACACAACCTCGCAACCTGGCCCATGACGCGCCAGGCTAGAATCTCGTCATTAGACAGGAATCGGTACCCGGCGAGCAGGGCTAGCAGAGGCAGGTTGGCAAAGTCGCAGCCGTCAACCATGAGCTTCCTGTTGACGATTGCCTCCATGCTGTCATAGAGGCGGACAGCCCTCTCACTGTGACCATGTTCTTCCACGACCAGCGCGCAGCACATGAGCATTTTCAGCTGCAAGGTCGGCGTGTCCTCGAAATCGAGCGCCTCGCCCTGCTGCTTAGCCAACTCGATCGCGGCACAAAGGTTTCGCGCGTGGTCCATGACGGTCTGGATTTTGACGACGGGATACATGATGCCGACTTCCTCCTCGTGCAGGCGGCACAGGCGGATGATCTCATCACGACCGTACTCCCACAGCGGATCTGATCCAGCATTGGCCGATGGCACCCGCGGATTCGCATCTTCGGACGGCGCGTGATTGTCGTCTCCGTCTCCAATGCCTTTGTAGCCCATGTTGTGAATCGTATTATTGGCGACATCGAGGCTAAAGGCCATGCTCGTGGGGCCTCTGAAGGAAGGAGGTCTGGCATGAGCAATATCAGGCCGGTGGCTGGAAAGCGAGCTTGCCGGTGAAGCAGCCATGGTGCTAGAGGGCAGAGGAAGAATCTTGTCGTTGATTGGTGCGAGTCGAAGAGTTTCCGTGCGGAGGGTGTTCATACTTTGGTAGAGATTCTCAACCTGCTCTTGGAGATGTGACATTTGGTCCGTCATCCGTCGGTACTCTTCCGAGTCCTTGAATGTGCTGGAGCAGCAGTTCGGCGCATAGAGACACGCCAGATTGAGGTTGCCGCATCGTTGGCATGGTGTTTCTCCATTGCATTTGATCTTGCGCCGCTTGCATTCGTTGCTTCGGGGAAAGTTAGCAGGGGAAAGGGGGAACGGGTAGGGTGGCATCAATGAAAGGAAATGGCTCGTCCTCACCAAGCAATGGAGATGTACTACATAACACAGGTCAGTCATCAAGTCAGGGTACTCAAGTAGGGTCTCGTCATTGTTCGTAACAGGACAGACAGGGCAAGGGGGTGGCGGGTGGTAATATGTTGTGAGGCAGGTTGTACAAGCTCATGATACAACATGAACCGGCAAGACGGAAACAAGGACGACACACGACTTACTCTATTCCGTTTGCTCCGCTGCTGCTTTCCTCCTACACCCTCGTCATCATCTGGCTTTCTCTTTGTACCAGCGGCAGGCGAAGCAAGACTGGCGACTTCGGACAGTCCCCCTCCCCCTGGTAGGTGGGCGGAATTGTCTCCGACGGACGCGGAAAGAGGTGAGTGCGTCGAATGATTTGGGTGATTGTGTGGAGAAAAGGCTGGGCCGCCTGCGACGTTGGCCACGCTTGTGCCTGTGCCTGTGCCGCCGTGGCCTTGACGGTCTGCAGGCAAGGGGACAGGTGCCTGGGTCAGGTAGCGCAGGTCGCTGACCTGCGTCTCGATCTGCTCCATGGCATTCGGTCTCGCTGTTCTGCGACTGCGCGGCTGCGTCGGGATTGGGTCTTGAGGTGAGGCCCCAGGAGAACGCGAGACGAGAGAGTGACGGACCATAGCAGTGGCGCTCATCTTCCGCTGTGCCTCGACCGCCAAACCACGTGACCGGAGAGATAAGAAGCCGAGGCTGTTTACATAATCGTCCGTAGGTCCAGCACAAAATGCTCCGTCCTGGGTTGTTCTGTGTCTGTCATTTGATTGATTTCTTCTGCTCTGGCCATTGACTACTAGCTCACTGTGAGAGTGAAATTGACCGACTTGAGCTGACGACAGACATACAAGTCTGATGCATCCCCTTAGGCCAGGCCTGTAATGTTTAAGAGCACGGTCCAGCGGAATGTCGACCGCGATGGAGCTGGCCCAAGCTTAACCGTTTCCTCTGGGTCTTAGGTAATCTTTCAATGCATCTCGTCGAGTTTCTGTGTCAAAGTGGGGTTAGATTTCTGCCGGGTCTCACCACCAAAAAGTTCAGTAGCATGAATTTTTGGGTCCAGTTCGAGTACTGCGAAGCTGCATACACCACCAGTACGCTCATTCAAAATGGCCCGCCCAAAGCGATTCGAAGAGTTTGAGGAGAAGGCCGTCAAGGGTATGGTCTCTACATGAAGTTTCTTCAATCTTGCGCGCCTAACAAACCCCTGCAGACTACGATCCTGAAGCCGACTCGGCTGGCGAGAACGACCTGGTG
>NW_003315025.1:968164-968936 GCF_000150825.1 Verticillium alfalfae VaMs.102
CCGCGCCGCCGATGCCCGTGCCGAGCAGCGCAAGCTCATGAACGAAGGGCAAAAGGCCCTCGTCGCCACCATTCGGCCGCCGTCCAACAAGACGCCGCAAAGGGCCTCGCCGTTCGCCAGCAGCGCAAGACTTTTGACGGCCTGCTCAACATCCGCATCCGCCTGCAGAAAGCCCTTGTCGCGACAAACTCCTTTTCCGCTTTCGATGCCGTCGGCGACGACGAGGCGGAGCCGTACTCGGCCGCCGAGGAAGCCGCGCTCAAGCTCCTCGGCACACTTGATAGCGTCCGCGCCACGCTCGTCCCCAGCGCCTCAGCATCCTCGTCGGCTTCGACGCCTGACAAGAAGCGCAAGCGCGACACCTCGACTGAGGCGCTCTGGGCTGCGCTCCAGGAAACCGATGCCCGCGCCGCCAAGCACCGGCGCAAGGTCCTCGACACGTGGTCCTCCAAAACGCGCAACGCGACCGTCGAGGTCAAGTCCCGTAACCTTATCTCGTCGCAGCAGTCGCTCGTCGCGTCCCTCGAGGACCAGCTCCTCAACTCGGACCGCCTGATCAAGCGCGCGCGGACACCGCGCTCGTGCGCCCCCGTCCAGGTCGCCGCCAAAGTCAACGAGGACGCCTCGGTGTACGACGACGCGGACTTTTACCAGCTCCTGCTCAAGGAGCTCGTGGAGCAGAGGACATCGGACGAGACGGCCGCGCAGGCGAGCGGCGGCGCGCTGGCGACGGTCAGGTGGGCTGCCATGAAGGAGGCGAGGACGAAGAAGC
>NW_003315025.1:969146-970626 GCF_000150825.1 Verticillium alfalfae VaMs.102
ATCTATGTGTGATCAAAATCCAGCTTTGACACCTTTCGTTCCTGTGTTGCAGTCCTTGTCGTCGGCCACCAGCACGAGATTACAGTCCGACACTATCACAGAAGAGCAGACCCGACAAACAGCAGGCACAACCCCCCATGCACCCCTAGATGGACCACTGGCCCTCCAAGCGTCTTCTTTTGCTGCGCTTCTCTCCCTCCATTACCAGACGTCATCCTCACCCAGGCCCTCCAGCATGGCCACAGATGCCAAAACGCCAACGAAGCAGCAGCCCATCGCACAAGCCCCTCGACACCAGGACCCACGAGCACACCTATACAGAGCAAGGTTGTGCTCAACAACAGGCCGCCGAGCAACTGGCACACCAAGACAGCGGCCTCCGGTGGGGATGCGATCTGAGTGTCAGGATGCAGGATGAACTGCCGGGCAGCCAGTGCTTCAACGGGGATATGGAGGAGGAAGGGCAACTTGGCAAGCAGCATGATCGGGCGGTCGTGTTCGGGTCGGGTGACACGCGCGGCCTACGATAAGCGGAATCTCGAGAAAGAAAGGAGTGGTTATGGAAGGTGGCTTGTGGCTGAGTTTGTCAGTTGCGCTGCGCTTGTTCATAACGAGACGGTGATCGGCCACTGTAGGTGGACGCACTTCTGTCCCGGCGGGGTAAATTCAGAGCCGAATCGGGGGTTTCAGTAATTCTTGGGACGTTCAGGCGGTCGGTCTGCCTAGAGTTTGTTTTATTTTCCGTGTTCCACCGACACGGCATGTCAAGCTCGAGCTTGATCTTCTCGGCGTCGGCTGGCTCGAACCTGTGACACCTGTGACCGGAACCTTCCTGTTCCTGCCCCTCGCCTCGTCAGGTCATCAGCAGGAAGCAGCGGAGGAGGGGCTGCCAGCAACAGGGGGGCGTCCACCCAATCAGAATTACGAAATCCCATCGTCATCACTCTCCAGCGCCTGCAGGTGCCTGGAAGCTCTCGCCTGCCCTGACAGCTCGCTGACTGTGCACACCAGACCACCGCCATCACCACCCACCGCCAGGTACCGAAGGGTCGACCCAGCAGGCGGCAATCATGATGCACCGCTTCCATCATCGTCGCCCACCCTGCCCTGCTTCTGCTTGGAATAGCCTCTTGTTCAGTACTGGCCTACCCTACCAGGTAGGTAGTAGTTGGGTAGGTACCTTAGTGAGGCCAATAGGCCAGGGAATCGGATACTGGAGCAATGAATCCGTCCGTACCCACCAAATATGGCCCCCTTGCCACGGTCGCAGTACGCCTGTCCATTGGTCGAGGAACTGACTCGGCGGCTGTCCGCCTTTTGTTGAGCTTCGAGTTGTCGTCGTCTCGCCCCTGAGGACCTTTCTCCTTTCCTCCCTACCTGAAGGCCCGGACGAAGCCTTGCGGCCGGGTCGTCATGTTCATAGCATCGTAATCAGTAGATAAACACGTTGACCGCCTTTTTTGCCGTCACCAGTCCTGTG